>NC_083276.1:115111636-115194136 GCF_963506605.1 Zootoca vivipara | reverse complement strand
CTTCAGATTATAGCCAGAGGCTCCAAGATTACATTTGCAAGCTTCTTTAGTACCCTTGGGTGCAGCTCAAGGAGATTTGAATTCATTTAAAGTAGCAGCTTAGAGCAACACACAAGATAATCTAAAGAAGCCTTCAAGAACTATCTACCTGATGGTAAGTCATCTGCTTGCTCAGCCACGAATACTAGATGATATCCAACTAAGTAATACTCTAAGTACTAAAGAGTGAAAGAATGCTTCAGAATAGATCACTCAGACTCCTAGGCCTGAAAGATGTTTCAAATATTCTAGGCAGCAGCATTTAACTACTGGGGAAACCAAATGAGTAGCATTTTTAAACACACATCTAGAATCACATTATTCTGGACTGGTGAGCCGGTTAGCAGATTAAGAAGCAGATTTCCTATGGTTTGGCTCTTGTGTCCTCCCTATTCGTTCCTCCCCTTGCCCCACATCCACCTCCCAACCCAGTTCATTCTTCAGCACTTTCTCCTCACCTCCCCAACCCTGATATTTACATCCCTACCACACCTGTGCTTCTCTCTTCTCCCACTACCTTTCAACACTCCCAAACCTAGATTCAAATTTGTAGTCCATTTTCTTAACTGCCCAAACGAACAAAAGGCAAAGCCTAAAGCACTCCAAGCAAAAATACATCTCACATTGCCCTATACTGAAATCAGCATCTCCACTGCCAAAGGGATTAGAGAACTTAAGGATCTGTTCCAATCCCTACAACTGTACTGATGGCAACAGCAGCTACAGGAGTTTTCCTCTTTGGCGATCACTCCTAGTGTAGTGACCTCTCACATTACCGAGCACATTCCACTCAGTAGCTAAACTGCCTTGCCAAGTAGAGCAGTTAGGGACGGGAGAAGGATATTTTCCTCTGCCTCCACCCCCACCTCCAACGCTTGCCCCAAACAGCATCATCAACAATGTAGCTGGCATCACTGCTCCAGGATAGTAACACAGGAAGCTGCCTGATACACTGTCAGACCAATGGTCCGTCTAGCTCTGCAGTGTCTGCAATGACTGGCAGTGGCTCTCCAAGGTTTAGAGAGAGGGCAGCTTCCCCAGTCCCAACTGAAAACATTGGGGATTGAACCTGGGAACTCCTGAACGTAAATAGATGGTCTACCATTGAGCTGCAGCCCTTCCTCTGCATGCTAATTACAATTAATAGTAATAGTAATAATAGTAATAGTAATAAATTACTTATACCCCACCCATTTGACTGGGTTGCCCCAGCCACTCTGGGTTGCTTCCTACATACAGGAAAACATCAGAAATTAAAAACTTCCCAATACAGTTGTAGGCCAAAACATCTGGAGGGCCACAGTTTGGGGGGGTGCCTGCTTTAAAAGTACATAAAGCTGAGGGAGGGAGTTAGAAGAGTAACACTTTACTCGCTTTCCTTTTTCAGCACTTATTTAGCTTAAATTGCTTCTTTAAGTAGATTTTTTATTTCCCAAAATGCACACATTTAAAAATCCACATCTGATCATGTACTTGTAAACTGCTTGAGAGTTGTTGTTTTCAATAAACTAGTTGTTTTAAAATTTTGTTAAATAAATAAATGTACTCAGTGCCCTTATATATGTTGCCAAACAGATGGCTGTCACAATACGCTGGAACAGTACCAAAGAAAGGATTTGTGGGGGAGCAGCAGAGTAAAATAATTCTAAAGGTGTACACAATTTCCTCCCCACAAAATGAGCCATGGACATTCATGGCACACCACCTGCTGCTGCCCTCAACAATCTCTGGGCAAAAGTTGTATAATATTTATTGGCAGAGGAAAATATTTGGCACAAGTAACTAGCATGTGGAAGACACAAGTGCTACTTGAAAGCTAAACGTACATAAGAAAGGTCATAGAAAATTCATTGGCTCACAAACTGTATTTCCCTTGACCTTTTTACATAGGTTCTTATTCTTATAAGTTACGGAGAACATTTCCACAAAACATTTTTGCCCTTTCAAAACCCTTTATCGAAGACTAAACTAGCTGCTTTTTTCTAATCCCTTTTAAAGGCCACACAATCAGAAGTCACAACTGTAAGGAAAGCCTGTATTTATTTATTTATTTATTTATTTATTTATTTACCTACCTACCTCTACCTACCTACCTACCTACCCATCTCATTCCATTAAGATTCCCTCAATCAAATTGACATGTGCCATGGAAGCATCTCACCTGAACAAGTTTACCCAGCAGGGATTTGTGTGTTCCCACGAAAACTTATTTCTCAGGGACACACCACGAAAAGTTCTGTTACAATAGCCTTGCCCAACCTGGCTGTTTAGGACTCAGATGCCCATCAGCCCCAGCCAGCATAGTCAATGGAAAGGAATGATGGGAGTTGTATTCCAACAGCTACTGGAATGCACCAACAGTGGCACTCAGCCACCCTGTTCCCATTTGGAAGCCATGATGTGGAGAAGTGTGCATATCTCTGGCAAGGCCTTGAACTCCTCCAACCACTCTCTCTGGGTGCAGGCTGTTCCCAACCTTGCATATATCTACTTCTCAACAATAAGTATTATTTCCAAAACAGCAACACCCATCAGAAGGCACTACACCACCAGTTCTGAGAACTTGAAACACAAGATATATTTATTTATTTATTTATTTACAAAACACACTGAGCTAGGAAAACTTCAGTAGAGAACATACAACTCACACAAACAAGCAGGTAAAATACTTTTATCTTTTCAATTAGTTCTGCCTTTGTGATATTATAGTAAGGACTCATCTATGCTAAACATTTAAAGTGGTATCATACCACTTTCGACAGTCATGGCTTCTGCCAAAGAATCCTGGAAACTAGTTTTTTAAGGGTGCCGAGAGTGGTTGAGACCCTTATTCCCATTGGAGAGCTACAATGCGCAGACTTCCTGGGAAAAATGAATGACTGTTGAACAACTCTGAAAATTGTAGCTCTCTGAGGGAAATAAGGGTCTCCTAACATTCAGCACCCTTAACAAACTACAGCCTCTAAGATTAAGGGGTGTGCCCTTAACAAATATGTACATATTTGGCTCTAACAAGTGAGCAGATGTGCAAAAATGTGTTCTCCAGGCATTCCTTCCTGAAGCTGACAGCACCACCTCACATTTACTGATACATTTTCAGATTTCTGCCCTGATCTACCTAGGGCAGGCATAGGCAAACTTGGCTCTCTAGATGATTTGGAACTACCACCCCCATGATCCCTGACCATTGGCCCTGTTACCTAGGGATCATGGGAGTTGTAGTTCCAAAACATCTAGAGAGCCAAGGTTGCCTATGTCTGACCTAGGGGCATATTATCTTTAAGCAGCAGCAGATTTGCAGAAAGATAGGGTCTAAGTTCTAAGTAAATCAAGATTAAAACTTATTTTAAAGTGCCTGATTAAACATTAATTCTGGCATCCAACAGCCTACATGCATTCCACCTACTACTAGTAAGAATTAATAAGTCTGTGCATGATCAACCAAATAAAAATACAGTCATACCTCGGTTTAAGTACGCTTCGGTTTGCTCTGCGGACCCGTCTGGAACGGATTGGTCCACTTTCCATTACTTTCAATTGGAAAGTTCGCTTCAGGTTAAGTACACTTCAGGTTAAGTACGGACTTCCAGAACCAATTACACTCATACTTCGGGTTAAGTATGCTTCAGGTTGAGTACTCCGTGGACTGTCTGGAACAGATTAATCCACTTTCCATTACTTTCAATGGGAAAGTTCGCTTCAGGGTAAGTACGCTTCAGGTTAAGTACAGACTTCCGGAACCAATTGTGTACTTAGACCGAGGTACCACTGTATAGTCAAAGTATCCGTGCACTGTTTAGATATTTTCCTATTATTAAGTGCTCTGGAAATTCTCTGCAAATACATTAAAAATAACTTCTGCTATTGGAACAACTTATTAATGGTGTCCAAACTTACAAAGGTTAATGGACTGGGAGTGAGAAGTGCTTGGCCACGCCCTACTCTCCAGTCTCTTAAAGCAAACCACCAGTAGAATGAATTGCAAACTCCAACTAATTTGCTTCCTCCAATAGTTTGAAGCAAGAGCCTCCAGATGTTGCTAGTCTACAACTCCCATCATCCCGGATCGTTGCCCATGATGGCTAAGGTTAATGTTGTTGGGAGCCAAACAACATTTGGAGGGCATGTTGACTTAACCCTGATATACACTAAAAGAACAACATTTGTTAACAGGTTAAAATGCTGGATATGGCTTAGGGATATGACTGAGATGACCAAACAGTTCAACCGAAAAGATGTGACTAAAATTTACAGGTTTGCTGGTACCTGACCTGAAGTTCGGGGTGCATTTCTAACGCTGAAGTTCAATGATATTTTCCATCAGGACAGTTCAATTCATAAGGAATAGGTGCCCTTCCATTGCCGATCATATATTTAAAAGTTTTCCGAGTAGTGGATAGCTGATTGGATGTAGTGATTTTAAAACTGAATATATGACTGAATAATAAAAGAGGTGATTGCTGCATTACTTGAGGCCACTGTGACAATCTTTACCTGGATCCATTTTTAAGACTTAGGGTTGCTGGCTAGCTTGTATTCTTAGCTCTAATTCTACATACAGCTTTGTGTGGGTATGTGAATTACTTCCGCTATTGTTCTTTTTCTCCTTTTCTACACCAAAAAGGTGGTGTAGCAAAAAGCAAAGTTTCTGTTTGAACACAAAGCATTTCATTTCTACTTTGTTAGTATTCAGTTCAGGACCTGCACAATACAATCCTAGCCAGGTTCATATTATTTTGCCTTTTAAAAACAGTTATCTGTAAAATTGCATGATAAACACTGAAAAACAGAAAGTGGCTATCTGCCATATTTTGAGCCCAACTATTGCATACCCAGCAAATGGGGGGGGGCAGGGTATCTGTGCACTTGACTTATGTTCACAGAGCAAAACCCAACCACTTCTTATCCTACCCCTTCCAGCCTCCATGCCCCCCAAATCTGCTCTAAGATTTGAAGGAAATCTCATTGTGAGGGGGGAGGAGGCACTCACACAAAACTGGATTTCATCCATTCAGCCCAATCGAATGCGGTTAACTTATACAGTTTATTTGACGAGATATTACAGGTAAGATTTTCCCAAGCCGTCTTTATAAATTTACACACTTACTATTTTTTTCTTCTCGGCTTTCAGAACTTCTAAAGCTTCATCTAAAGAAGAAGATTTAAATCAATATTTAATACCAAGGTGACATGTCAAATATGCATGCATATGCAATAAATAAAAACATTCATACTCTGAATTTGAATACAATATGTTGGCCAGCATTCGAGTATAACATTAGCAAACCCCCTATCTCTTGGTTAATTAATGGAAGAGGTTTTTTTAAGATGCATCATTCACAAGCAGTTTACCATTTTTACTGCAACTGAATGTGGTGAAATATGAACCCTTTTAACGTAACACTTTATCAATCAAGCTGCTATTAGAACTAAAATTGTTTTGACCCATCATAAGAACTTCAATAAAAAAGGCAAAAATATTGATGTGAAGCTGTGGATGAAGGCATGCCACTTAATAAAGATGTGCATTTGGCTGAAGGTTAAGTAAGAGTACTGCAATGAGTTATACATATTAAACATGGGGCTACTTCCTTAAGATGGTTCGGAATTTTCAGTTGGTGCAGAATTCAGTGGCAAGGCTGCTCACCAGGTCAAGATGGTTTGAGCATATTACACCAATCCTGGCCCGACTGCACTTGCTGTCAACTAGTTTCCACACCCAATTCAAAGTGCTGGTGTTCATCTATAACACCTTAAACGGCTCAAGACTGCGATACCTCAAGAACCACCTCTCTCCATATGAACTGACCCAGACCCTGAAATCATCATCAAAGGCCCTTCTTCCTCCATGAGACATCCAGAGAGTGTCAACATGAGAATGGGCCTTTTCTGTAGCAGCTTCCCATTCATGGAATGCTCTTCCCAGGTAGACTCACCTGGCGCCTTCATTACATGCCTTTAGCCACCAGGCAAAAACATTCCTCTTCACACAGGCCTTTAGCAAATTAATTTATGGCCTTTTAGACTGGGGTGGGTGTGTTGTTTTGTCTGTTATTATGTTATATATTTTTGTGTCTTTATACTGCACACAGCCGTGATCATTTGATGGAGGGCAGTATATAAATTCCGTAAAATAAAATACAAAAATGAAAATAAGCTTCTCAATATAAACTGTTAAATTTCACCCCCAGAATTAGTGTGTGTTATCAGAGATTCACAATTAATAAAATCTCTTTTTGCCTAAACAAGTTACTGCTAGTCGGAAAGCCATTCTACTGAGATATAAGAAAAGAAACACTATCACAGACTGTATAAAATGCAGTTTTAACACTTTGCTAAACCTCTTTTGGGGGGGGCGGGGGCGGGATGGAAATGCATGTGGGATTTTTCATTAAGTTAACACCATTCCATTTTCAAACTCAATAAACTCAATGTAGGAAGCCACTATCAAAGTAGTAGTAATACAGATCTGTTGCAAGCCCTCCAGTGAGGGCCTGTATTAGTTCTGTAAAGGGCCTACCACACCAACAGAGTTGGTGGAGCAGTAGGCTTTTAAGGGTTTAAGCAGAAAGGAGCGTGTCAAGATGCAGTAATGAACAGAGAAACATCTTGTGAAGGGCATCAAACTATGAAATGTAACAGGTTTGTTATAAAACAGCCTTTGCCAACTTGGCATCCTCCAAATGTTCTGGACTACATGTGGTGGTGGCTGATGGGACTTACTGTCCAAAACAGTACCAGGAGAGTACCAGGTGGACAAAGGCTATGATAAACCATTCAAACAAGGTTCTGGAAATAGAGAGAGCTAATGCAACAAAGGGACTGGATGTTGCATGAAACGGGAAAAACCAGGTTGGCATCTTCACCGTGAAGCTTGCTAACTGGCCTTGGGTAAAACCACTCTCACTGGGTTGTTGCAGTTTTAAGCTCCAAGGAAGAAATGCATAATAGAAGTGCACAAGTGACTTTTACAGTCACTTATATTGCAAACAATGCTTGCACCTATGTGACTGTGAATATGGCAAATGCACAACAGATTTCAGCCACAAGCCACTGGCATGAGAGAGGCTGCATAAGAAATAACTCTCAAACCTGGGGTTCCTCTCATTTCCCTAGTAAGCTCATGGGCTCAGTCCACATTACCTCCAGGTAGATTTGCCTTAGCGGGGCAAAATTCATTAATGAGCAGAACTTAAAAGTAGCAAAATAAAGAGAGGAAGCTGCAATTAATATTTTAACCTGCACTGCTGTCATGACATCAATACAGCCTTTGAGAGTCAATTCCACCACCTGAGTTCTAACTCACCTTTTAAAAGAATTTTATCAATCATAGACCAACAAAGATTAAGTATAAGACTCTTTTATCAGGTTCTTGGAGAACTGAATCATGTTTAACAGTAGCTCATGGGATTCTAAACCAGACTCTTTCTGCGGGCACAATTGTCATTCAAGTGAGGACAACAAACCCAGGAACTCTTTAATAAGAATTGATGCTTTTGAATTATGGTGCTGGAGGAGACTCTTGAGAGTCCCATGGACTGCAAGAAGATCAAACCTATCCATTCTGAAGTAAATCAGCCCTGAGTGCTCATTGGAAGGACAGATTGTGAAGCTGAGGCTCCAATACTTTGGCCACCTCATGAGAAGAGAAGAATCCTTGGAAAAGACCCTGATGTTGGGAAAGATTGAGGGCACAAGGAGAAGGGGACGACAGAGGACGAGATGGTTGGACAGTGTTCTCGAAGCTACGAACATGAGTTTGACCAAACTGCGGGAGGCAGTGCAAGACAGGAGTGCCTGGCGTGCTATGGTCCATGGGGTCACGAAGAGTCGGACACGACTAAACGACTAAACAACAACAACTTTAATAACCAAGGCACGAAAAGGGTCTTCAGTAGGTTACCCTAGGACAGTCCTGCTAAGGCTGCATCCAACTTCAGATTGAATCCATGCTGTTGTTGTTATTGTTATTATTATATATATTATATATATAATGTATATATTATTATACATCTCAACTTCCTTCCAAAATGAAGTTGGTTCCCATTCCTCTCACCATTTTAGCTTCACAACAATCCTGTGAGATAGGTTAGACTGAGAAATAGTGTCTGAGCATATAATTCTCCAGTTCTCCAGACCAACGTTCTAATAACCATTAGACCACACTGGTTGCTTCATAACTCAGAACAAACACATACTTCCTTAATTCCAGTGATACTTTGATGTATATTGGGTACAATACATGAGTATCTAAAATACTGTGAATTTACCAAAAGATAAATTAGTCATAATTACTTTCTATTAATATAGCAAGATAAGTGTATTTGAATATCCTTTGCTATTCAGCTTTCAGACACATTTAAGTACCTAACAATTAATCCATTCATCTTCAAAACATTTTATATTCATTTTCCATTTTATAACTGACTATAAGGTTTAGTAGATTTCCTGAGGTCTTAAAAGAAACTCACTCATAAATCTCACCTACAAAACAATCCACAAGGTATTTTAACACGAGACAACTATAGGTTATGTACGGTAATTGTATCTATACAGTCCCATGCTTAGGCTAACAAAAAATTTTTGGGGGGGAATAAGGAAAAATACACTTACTGTTTCTTTCTGTTCTTTTAGAAAAGAAGAAAATGAGGAGTGTTCTTATGGACCAAATTCTGTGGGGAAAGAAAGAATTTCCACTATTAAAATCTAGGCAAAATGAAACTGAATGTGCCATTCTTCACTATGGATGGAATTAACTTCCTCAGCAGACTTTAACATACCAACTTAATCTAAAACTTCACAATTAATGCTAGTCTCAAAAAGCAACTAGGGACAAATCAGCTTGCTTCACAGAAACCTCATTTAATATTAGCGGAATGAGTTCCTTACATGGATTGTTTTTAAAGTGTTTCAAAGAAAGAGTGTTCAGATTGCAAAATAAAATCCTTTGAGTGCAAAGTAAGTATGTGAATGATAACAAGTGTTCCAAACAAACCCATGCCCCAACTTGGATATTTATACTGTCTAGACCAGGCATCCCCAAACTTCGGCCCTCCAGATGTTTTGGACTACAATTCCCATCTTCCCAGACCACTGATCCTGCTAGCTAAGGATCATGGGAGTTGTAGGCCAAAACATCTGGAGGGCCGCAGTTTGGGGATGCCTGGTCTAGACTTTCAGATCACTTTCAGATAACCCTAATTCCTTCCCAGTTGTGAAAACAAGGCCCAGTGTGGCCTGCCACATGCGTTAGACCGATGACATGTGGAGACATCTCCATGGTGTCATGGCCACCATAAAGTCCTGAGCCATCCCAAAGCCAACCGCATTGGCATGAATGTTGAAGTCCCCCCAAAACCAGCAGTCTGAGAATCCTTAGAGAGGAGGACTGCTGGGCAGTGAGGTGGGTGGTAAACCAGCAGAAACCCTAACCTGTCCTGCTTACCCAGCATCAGGAACAAACAACCGATTCTCTTACATTATATCAATTCTTTACTGCATTCATAGATCTCCTTTCCCAACTGTCAAAACCACTCTGAACACTGAACACAGTACAGTGGTGCCTCGACTTACGAATTTAATCCGTTCTGAAGGCACCTTCTTAAGTTGAAAAATTCGTAAGTCAAAAAGCGCCATTGGAAACACAATTTCCCATAGGAATGGATTGGAAACGGAAAAATTCGGAAGTCGAAGCAACCCTATCTAAAAATTCGTAAGTCGAAAAAACTCTATCTAAAACCGCTGCGGTTTCCGTTCAGATGTCGAGAAATTCGTAAGTGTGTGGCCATTTGCCCCATTTGTAAGTCGAAAAATTTGGTTGTCGAGTCGTTCGTAAGTCGAGGTACCACTGTACTCCATAGGAGTACTGATCAATGCTGACGCTCAAATTGTTCTGAATTGCAAGCTCTGTTCATTGTGAAGCAAACAACTTCACTATGAGTAAAACTCAGCCCATACCTACACTATTATCAGTTTGACCACAACAGCCATTTTATCATGGAAAAACCAGCAGCCTCAATAGACTTTGTCATGCCAAAACAGTCTTTTGACTTGACCCTGACAGAATACAGGCTGACCAATACAATGAGGGGGTTTTGAAAGTCACACTAGATCAAGAGTTTTACAAGCAATTTCATTCTATGAATTGCAAAACACCTTTTGCACAAGATACATGATCAAGGAAAAGACTATTTAGGTGCAAGTAGAGAAGCATAAATGTTTGTAGCAATCACTTCTTTTTTCCAAGTGAACAGTAGATCAGACAAGTATTGATGTTTTGATTACCATTTTAGTATGCAGAGTCAAAAATGAAGGTTTATTTTCAACAATTTATTCAAGAAAACCCTTGCATAATGAATTTGTACAATGTTTTAGATTTAAAGAAGTAAAACCATGTCGTTATTTTCTCAACTTTTCAAACAGGAATTGAAATGCAGGCATCTAGTTAGGCAAACTACATATTCCTGGAAGCCAGCTCATTTTGCCAGCACTAGTAACACAATCAGACCCTCGAGAGTAAGCCAAAACAGCAACAACTGTTGCTGAACAGGGAACAACTGCCAACTAGAAAAGGCAGACTTAATTTACTAGCTTAAGGATGAAAAACGTCTAGAACTAGTGCTGGTGATCACACCAGATGTACGGTGCAACTCCACAACTTGACCACAAACAAAGACAAGCTGGCAACTGCTTACCATTCATTCATTTCCTGCAAGGAGAAAAACTAAACTATTCTGGGGACAGACGAAGGGTGGGACTGCATTTTTTTGCAAGTCATACAAGTCGAAATTTAAGTTCTGGGATGGATACCTACAAACATACCTGAACACTGAAATGCACTCAAAGATCCAGCACAAGACTCGGCAAACAGCAGACACCAGTGTCTTGAACAGTGACAACACTCCCTTCACATTAACGTGGAAGTGTTCAGGGGAGAAGCTGTCGCATCTTGTTCCCTATATGCCACCACTAACAACAAGTTCTGAAAGGTCTGTCTCAAAACAGATTGCTAACAAAAGTGTGCAAAATTATTGCATCATAAGGTGCTTTGCAATAAATTCTCTAGGAAACATACAAAAGTTGAAAATAATAAAACCGTACTACAAGAGACAACCAGCATAAAAGACAAATACAAAACCAACACAACAATACACCAAATACAGCAGAAAACAAAAACAAGCTTCAAATGCACACTAAATTACCAAGCATAGCACAGGGACTTAGAAACAAGTTCTTCAAAGGCCTACTAAGAGAACAGAAAAAACTTAACCTGGTGCGGAAAAGACAACTATGAGGGCACTAGGTTAGCTTCCTTGGGGAGAATATTTCATAGCCAGAGGCAATCATTATAAAGGTCCTCTAATATTAAATACAGTGGGACCTCGACTTACAAGCTATTCAACATCCGACGTTTTCGAGTTACGAGCGGGAAAAGTGGCTGCGCGCGTACGATTTTTTTCGACATCCAAACGGAAAACCCATTCGCGGCTAGATGCGGTTTCCTCGACTTACGAGTTTTTAGATGCGGTTTCCTTGACTTACGGATTTTTCCGTTTCCAATGCATTCCCATGGGAAACAGCTTTTCCTATGGGAAACTTGACTTACAAAGTTTTCGACCTACGAGTGTGCATTCAGAACGGATTAAATTCGTAAGTCGAGGTCCCACTGTATAAATAAATTTGGCTTGGACCAGGCAGGGTAAGTAAAAATATGGATACACTCGAAATATAAATTTCCCACTAAATAGTTTCACTAGTAACAAGAGACTCAAAAAGCAACCAATTGTGTTACATAAGCATTAGATTCCTGTGCATTAAAAAGCCAAAGGAGTGTCCCTATGATCAGATTATCCAACTGGGTCAGTCTGAGTAGATTTTGCTAACTAATCACTTGCTGTTCATGGATGCTGGACTTTTCAAATAGCAATACAGATTTGCATTTGCGAAATCCTCAAACCAAGATGATCTGGCTCTAGCATCTAACAAACAAGAAAATAGCTCATATAAAATATAAAATAAAGTTGTCAAACAACTTACAATACTGAATTATTAATTTTTAAACAATAGACTGCATTGAAGGAGCAAATTGTAGTGGCAAAACCAAGTCCTCTGTCCGGTTTCTCAGAATGGCCTTTCCCCTTCTCTCTAGAACAGGAAGCAGCCCTTAACCCAATTTCATTTAAGTGGGCAAGTCTGAAGGTGGAAGGGTGAGGAAGCAAAAATTGACAAAACTTTGTGAAGGGTTGTCTCAGTGCCTATATTTTCTGCCCACACCAGTTGTATCTTCTTGAAGTCCATCACCCATTAGCAATCTCAGTCCAATATTCCAAACTGCTCTCATTATGTGTTTCAGTTAACTTTTATGCACAATGATGTTGCAGCTTGAAATGGTTTAACTTAAAAGCTATTCAGAAATCAAAATAATTACCTTATGCTTCAGAAATCTGCTCTTTCAGAAATATGCACACCAGTTTAGATTTCAATGACAGCCATCAACTCTGATGGCTTTTAAAGAGGATTAGATGAATTCATAGAGGACCTTAGAAAATGGCAACATAATTCTACATACCAGTTTCTGGGGTACCCAAACAGGAGAGTGCTATTGCCCTCATATCCTGCTTGTGGGCTTCCCAAAGGCATCTGGTGAGAAAACATGGAAGACAAGATGCTGTGCTAGAAAGGCTTTTGGTATGATCCACAGGTCTCTTATGTAGAGATATTCTGCTACATTAACCTTTTCAAAAAAAACACCTGTAAATTATGACAACTCTAAAACTGTGAAATATATACACCCTGTACTACAACTCACTAAGCATCACCACTAGAAAAAAGGAGCTTGCAAAGAAGTCATGTTTTACTTACATCAGTGGAAATGCAAACAGTGGAAGAGTCATGACGAACCTTGCTGTCCACTCATCAGGCAGATACCACAAATAGATAATTAGACAGCTAATAAGGTAGAGAACAGATGAATAGAGGATAAACCTTCCAACCCATAGCTTCTGCTGCCTCTGGTTTTTCTCTCTAAACTCTTCTAGCGCCTGGATATCCTGTAAATTAAAAACAAATCTTTTGAGCATTTAACCTCATGTGCCAAGATTGTACATTCCAGCCATTTTATCTTGAGACAGAAGAATGAAGCCAGGTAATAAATATACTTAACATCCTTGGTTTATTTAACCAAAGGCATGATGTGATCTGTGAGTGGTATGTAGCAACACACATGTGCTGCCCTCGCACAGGGGCAATCTTCTGCACACTGCGCATGGGGGAGCAGGGAGAAGCATAGGGAATCCTGTGATTGGGATGAAGATGAATGAAATTATGCTGGCCTTATCAACCCAAGGTTTTCGCTTTTTTTCCTATTTCTAAAAAAAAGCACTTCACTCCTAGAAAGCATTGTTGGCTGCCATATAAGGCTTGTAAATAGCCAGTTACTTGGAGTAACCAACGATCATGTAAGTATTTGTAAATTAAAAGGAAAGTTGACTGTTCTTCTAAGCACTGACTGTGCCAACAATTACTATATGGGTGGGCAAGCATGGTCTTAAATCAGGCATAGACAAACTCGGCCCTCCAGATGTTTTGGGACTACAACTCCCATCATCCCTGACCACTGGTCCTGTTAGCTAGGGATGATGGGAGTTGTAGTCCCAAAACATCTGGAGGGCCGAGTTTGCCTATGCCTGTCTTAAATTGTTGGCATTTGGAACAAGGGTGGCAGGGACAGCATCCAAAAAACCAGTTGGTTTGCTGTTTCCCTGCACACTCTTTTTCCCTTATTTGAATCATGGTCAGTGTTTACCCACATAACATATGTTGTAAACATCGGCCCAGTTTGCACGTCACTTTAGACAATAGCTAATTTTAAAACAATGGCTTAAGCAGCAGCATGTCTCAGTTTGTTGTTCATTCACATTAAACTATAGTTTAAAATGAACTGCATGTTTAATGCAACAATCAAAACAGTTCTTTCTAAACAGATTTTTAGACCCCTTACAACTTATTATCTGAGAAGGTACCGCTGATATCAAGTATATTAAACTTTGTGATCTATTTGCCATTCCTTCATAGAACCAGCCTTAATGTAATGGCAGGGTCCAATTCCAACCATAACAGGCAACTGCTGACACCTGAAAGAATGTTAAGATTCTTAGATTTAGCTCTTAAAGCAAGCTATAAGAAATCAAACATACCTTATCTATTTTTTCCAATACTTCTATTGTGGAAGACTTTGTCTGCTTACAAGGGAAAGAAAAAAAGCTGTGAAAATTTGCCCTCAATATCTAAGTAATAATAAACATGTAGACAACAACTGAATATCAGATTTGTAGGGAAATGTTATGATTAGCACTACATAGAGTACTGCACTACATATTTTCAAATCTCATTTTGAATATTACCATCTCAAGTTCCTCAGTCACATCATGCCAACATGATATATACCACAAGTGACAAGCAACAGCATACTTAGAGAAGCATTTAAAACAAAAGCTTCACGGTTTTTCCAATAATCAAATATCCCTCCCTCAGATTATATGAGGAAAGGAACGTAATATGAAGACTATCATCAACATTTACAGAGTAGTGGAGGAATTTCAAGAGTAGCACATTCTATACCATACACACATAGAACAGCATTGGTCTTATGGATCAATGCTCTGGTGCACAAATGCAGTAAATCAGTTAAGGATATGTGAAAGTTCACCAGGAAGTGAAGAAAGTTGTAAAACTGAAAATGTATGAACAAATGAAGGGGGAAAGAAAACAAAAGAAGCACAGGGAAATTTTAACTGATTCTCATATTTGAAAATAGCATTTATATAATAAAACCATGGCATATATGTATTTCAAAGTTTGTTCTCTCAACCCTGCTTATTCAAATTCAGCAAACACACCGCCATGCTGCAAATAAGTAGCTGAAAGGAGGAACCTGGTGAACCTTCCTTGAAATTGTCTTAATGTCCTTAGGTCTTTCAAAAAAATAATAATGTGGTTTTTGGCTCAAGACTCCAGGACAGGAAGGTGAAAATAAACTTGAGAAGAAGACAATGGACTATTTGAAGTTAAAATGTACCTGCCTGATCTTAATCTATAAAAAAACAAAAAAAATAGAGAACATGAGACTATCGTTGGAGACAGATTTGTATTGGCAGAAAGAGCTAAGATACTATGGATGCTCCAGGAGAAATAGCCTGGAGGTGTGACTTGCACCAGTTCCTCCTTCCCCTTGGCAGCTCCTCTGACCCTCTGAAGCAGCTTTTCAGGGGAACAGGGATCTACAGGGGGAAATCAGGGGGAAACGGTTTCACCTGCTCAGCTCATGATGGAGGCAAACCTTTCCTTTCCTGAACTGAGTAACAGGCTACTTTCCAATGATATTTATGGGTTTACATATGCCGGTTCAATGCTATCATATTCACAATTCAAGTGAACACCAAGGGAATTCATTCAGGTGCTCTCAACAGGCCATCACCTTGACTAATTTTAGCAGGATTGGGACTTAACAACTCTAATCCGAGCTACTGTCCTCGCAGCCAGAGCTCCCCTTCCCCTTCTCTGATCTGTAACCAAGGGTGATGATAATGGCCTACTTTACAGGGTTTTTATAAAGCTGACAGATATATTCTGAATACTAAGCAAGTACTATTTTTTGTTCATTGTTCAAAAACAGTTAATTGTGATCCAAAACAAATAAAGGTGGGCTTCTCATTAACAGAAAGGTCATGCTGCTCCACAGGCTATTTTTCAGAGGTCACAAAACTGGCTTACGAAACACTCAGATGATTTCATGCCAACAAATACTTGTTTTATAGACAATGAACAGCTACTTGATTAGTGCTTGACTGTTGATGGCATACTCTTCCACATCTTCTGCCCAAGGCATCTCCTCCAAATAGAACTAAATATAATCCCAACAAAATAAAAAACATACTTAAGCCGACTGACTTCAATTTACAAAGAGTGCAATCCTATCCCTTGTCAGGCAGTGGTATGACAGCAGTGTAGCAGCTGTGCCACTAAGCTGGACAGGGTGGAAGTTTGCCGGGGGGGGCAGATAAACCCCTGCTCCGCACTTGGCCCGCTCGAAGCTGGCATAACAATCAGGCCTGATGCTATTGGGTGGTGACAATGGGGACACCCAGGGTCCAGCAGATCCCAAACCAGCTCAGCCCCACCTTCTCCCCTGAAACACCTCCTTTTGGTACTTTCCATGAGCTACTGTCAGTGGGAATTCAACTGACAGGCAAAACCGGGAGCTCAGCATCAGAGGAGTGACAACAGCATCACTCCATGGCTGGAGGCTGATGGAGCTATTTTTGGCTGGGTGGAGGGAGACGTCTATCCTGTTCTACCCTATTCTTTCCCAGCTGAGCAGATTAGGTTTTGCAGTTGCAGCCCAAGTACAGGTAACTTTATCTTGCATTCTTGCCACCGTTCAGGAAAAGACGGCTACTTTGGGCACATTTGGAGACCTGTGAGAAGTCATTCTGCAATGTCAAAATTCCGGTATCATGTTTTGTTTTGAAGGCACACCATTCAAACAGAAATAAGAGTACCTTAAGACTGATCCAGTACACTGATAAAGTACAACATGTGCGATGAATGTCAGAAAAATCTCTTGACCTAGGCACACAGAACAAGTTCTGTACTCGGCTCTGCATCACAGCAAATTACTTACAAACAGCATTTGAAACAGTGTTCTTGCATTACAAAAATGTGCACCTCTAGTTGAGAAGATTTACTTACCCGCCATCTGGAAATGATTCCACCCATATTTGTGAAGACAGGTCGTTTTGGTAACTTATAACCAATCTTGTAATGGAATTCACAGCTAGAATTAAAGCATTTGTGTTTAATTAAAAATACACCAGCGGTGTAATCCAAGAAGTATAAAGATATTTCAAACAGCATTCTAGTCACCCACACAATTATATGGCAAAACATACACGGCCTATAGTTTCCATATTTTCCATCACATTCTAACTTCACATACATGTGTTTCACGTTATGCTTCAGATTGTATATTCTGTTTTGCAAATCTGAAGTCATTAAAAGAACCCACACCCTACAATACCACATAGCCAGAAGAGCACTATACAATTCTACTCCATAAATTATAAGCAAATCTTAAAATTAAAATCAGGTGACTAGGTTGGTAACTGCAGATCTACAATGAGATGTCTCAGAAATGAATAATATTTTGCAAGAATTTCAATATTAATTTTATTATGAACTTTGTGCAAGTATCAGATAAATGTTATTGAAATTCCAGACTTCCATTAATGCAAATATGGTGTAAGACAACTCAAATTAATTCACTTGCCTCAAAGTATTTTTAATGGTACTTCAATTTCTTGGCATAATGGCCAAGAGAATATAGAATACCTGTCAATGCAAATTGTGGAACAGGGTTTCTGACATGGGGGTTTCTCTGCAAGCTGGACAGAAAGCACCACATCGTATCATAATAGCCTACACATGCCACTCAAAAGGCTGCAATCATAAACACACTTACCTGAGAGTAAGCCAAATAAATGGGGCTTACCTCTGAGTAGACATGTATAGAATAGAGCTGTCAGTCAGTTACTAACTAATAGGATCAGAGCAATTATTTGTGTTTCCACAATAGAAACCAGTGGTCTTATTGCCAGCAGGAATGAAAAGGAAGAAAATCTTCCTAGATGCTGTCCAAGAAATTAACATTTTTAACTTTTATAAGTTAAGGTAATTCTAAAAACAAATCTATGCAGATTTATTCCGATAAAGCTACCAAAACTTATTCACATGCTAGAAAACAACACAGTATCAATCATGGATGCTTCAAGGCTAGTTATTATTTTCTTAGACATGAGGAGAGGGGTTAATGTTACACAAACATTAACCTTTACCCAAAAAAAAATGAAAACAGGTATTTTATAATATTTACTTGTACTACTCAGAAATATAAACTTAAACTAAATCATCATAATCCAACTAACAAAAAGAGTTCTTTCCTATGTAAAAAAAATACAGCTTAGCCCCATGCTCTGAGATGTTCAGTGGAGGCCCTTCTCCTGCCACCTTCACAGGCACATTTGGTGGGAAGATGGGAGAAGAAGGCCTTCTTGGTGGCTGTTCCCAACTTTGGAACTTTCTTCTTAAAGAAGTTATACGGGCTCCCTCTTTGCTGTCCTTCCACTGGCAGGTGAAGACTGTTTTATTCTTACAGGATTGGGGGAACTGGCTGTTTTTTAAGGAAAGAGCATTCATTCATTCATTCATTCATTCATTCATTGAATTTATATACCACCCTATACCCAGAGATCTCAGAACGGTTCACAGAATAAAATCAAAATATAAAACCACAAAATAATCAAAATAAAAACAACAACCCAATAACACCCCCCCCAAAAAAACCCACATTTTAAAAGGGCTGTGCTGTTTTTACTATCTGTATGTTCATAGATTTGCTTTTACAGTATATAATTCTAAAATAGTTTAACAACTTCTTAACCATTGTTGTTTATATATTTTTAGCTTTGGTATTTTATCATGTTGTTTGAATTTTTGTAAGCTGCCTTGAGTCCCAGTTTGGGGAAAGGGCAGAATATAAATAAAATTAAAACAAACAAACAAACAGAGAGATTTAACCTTCCTGAAGTTCAGGCTACAGTCCTAGACACTCTCACTTCTAACTAAGCCCCACTGAACCCACCAGAGCTTGCTTTTTAACAAACATATAGAATTGCATTGCACACTAAACCATATATGGTATTTATGATTGCACACTTGTTACTGGACTCAGGGATCAATGGATCATCATCAAGGCTGCTACCCTAAACCGAGGGCCAAACTGCATTGCTTCCCAACCATACATAGTTTATCCCGAAAATGTATTTACAAAATGTAGCCATGGAGGCTGCAAACTAAAGCAACTATACAACTGAGGAGCAGCAGATAGTTTTAGCACATAGTTTTCCTTCATATCCACTAGCCTACATTTTTATCTTCAAGCTGCAACACTTTCAATATTTACTTCATCATCAGGGAACATTCCTTGTGAGATCAGAAGCACTTTGGGATGCTGAAGAAAACGTTATTCGAGTATTTAAATCACTGCCAAGCCACAATTTCAGCAAAAATACATCTGGGCAATTACTGAAAAAACATGTAGTAAGCTTTGAAGTGGGTAAATTACTAACCCAAAGGAACAATGCCAGAAGCAGAAGAAAATGATATATTTAAGCTTTTCTAACATGTCCAATTCCAGAGTGGACACCAAATGCCTGTACTTGTTCTCAAAGACATGACAGATACGGTACTATAGTTATAGACTGAAAATTAATAAGATGCTATTAGAGGTACTATCTTAAAATCACACAGGGTGACAAAGAAGCAAAGTGGTGGGGTTGCTTTGGGCATAGGCAGTAGACTGGGAAGAATGTGGCAATGTTTTTTTCTCATCAACCAAGGCAGAAAGCCCAAACAGGATGACTTCTCCTGGTTCCTCCTCCACCACCAAACAACCCCATAAAAACCAGTGACTTGTTTCAGCCAGTAATGACACACACCTTTAAGGTCCCTTAACTAATGTTTCATACTTGACAGCAGCTAACCCAAAATATGCTATTCCTTTTGAATCAGTCCCAAGACCAGGAAAATCAAATGTTGCCCTCATGCTTAAGTCACCAGAATTGGGTCTAAAGGTAAAGGTAAAGGGACCCCTGACCATTAGGTCCAGTCGTGACCGACTGTGGGGTTGTGCGCTCACCTCGCATTATTGGCCGAGGAAGCCGGCGTATAGCTTCCGGGTCATGTGGCCAGCATGACAAAGCTGCTTCTGTCAAACCAGAGCAGCACATGGAAACGCCGTTTACCTTCCCGCTGTAGTGGTTCCTATTTATCTACTTGCATTTTGACGTGCTTTCGAACTGCTAGGTTGGCAGGAGCTGGGACCGAGCAACGGGAGCTCACCCCGTCACAGGGATTCGAACCGCCAACCTTCTGATCAGCAAGCCCTAGGCTCAGTGGTTTAACCCACAGCGCCACCTATGAATGAGATATGGGGGTGGGGGTGCCTATGTAGTGCACACTTTGCCACAACTAGGATCCTTCCTTACACAACTTTCCTCCCCTCGCTGCATCACATTTACACAAAATAAATAATCTGTGAAACACACCAAATCATTTTAAATTTACCAGATATACACACATTCAGAGGTACGTACACACACACACACATATCATACAGTTACATATGTGTGTATATATGTGTGCATATACAGTGGTACCTCGGGTTACGGACCAGAAAGTCCGCAACCCGAGCGGCGCTGTTGCGCATGCGCGAAATGCGCAGACCGCTTTTGCACAAGCGGCAAAACCCAGCGTTCGTAACACGAAAAAACGCAACCCGCAGCGCAGCGGACACAACATGAGGTATGACTGTACAGTATATGTGTATATGTATAAATGTGTGTGTGTGTGTGTATAGACAGATAAATAAATAGTGTGTAAGTACATATGTATATGTGGATTTGTGTGTGTGTGTGTGTAGACAGACAGACAGACACACACACACACAAAATGATCCCTGATTATGATCGCCTTTAAAACATAGGTAGGAGGGAGAAATTCAGGTAGTTATGGTGGCCCATTAGGAAAACTCCCCCAAGCAACTGTATCATAGGCCACATGCTGTTTTGGGGTTTAAATTAAAACGTGATCATCACGATGGATGCCTCACCCTGGCCCAAAATCGATTTTCAAAACCAGGCCTGTGATATTGGTAAAAACCACGCCTGAAAACATGCAAAGAGTTCCTGGCACCGCCCCACCTCTCCCCCAGATTTTACTGCTACTGAATTCAATGGGTCTTGCTCCCAGGTAAACTGGGGTTAGGGCTGCTGGGCTAACGTTGTTCCCACGTACAGTATTTAGGATTAAAGAGCAAGACAGGAGGAGGGGGGGTATTTATACTCTGTCAAATCTCTCTCTCACTCACTCTGGACGTGGACGGTCTAACTTAACAGGTTCACTGGGCCGAATTCTGACGAGCTGAGTGAACCAACTCCCCTTGTTTTGCTTTCCTGAGCCGCTGCCCCCCGCCCCCTTTTCTCCCCCCCCTTGAGCTCCACAGGCCGCCTTCAGCTACTACTTTTACCAGATTCCCACACGACCTCCTCCCCCCTGCCTCTCTCTCCCTCCGAGTTTCCCCTCAGCCAGGCTCGTTCCTCCTACAGACGGCACACACACACACACACACACACGAACACACCTCTTTCTCTGCGCCTCGGTTTTGAACGCGCACCTTCCCCGCCCCGCTTGAAGCTGCACTGCCGCGAGGAGGAGGCTCGTTGCCGCCTCGTCTGCCCCCCTCCCCGCCCCCAACTTCCTCCACGTCCCTCAAATCCAGGAACGACGTGCGAGCGCTGGCAACGCACGCAGCGTGGCCATCTTGGAAAAGGGCGGCGTGTAGTAGAGACCGTCCTACCTGCGGGGGAAACGGGCGCAGAGCGTCCATCTTGGAAAAGGGAAGAGGGTCAATTGCTTTTCGCCCCGCCTCCGCCGCGGCGGTCAGGCTAATAAAAACAACCTGCTTTTGGAATGCAACGCGCGCTGTGCGTGTTTTGTTTTTGTTTAAGACGCTTCTCCCGCGCCTGCTCTGGGGGCCAAGCTGAAGTTGCCTTCAGAAAACGGGCAAAGAGACAAGCCGAGCTTGATTCTTGAGCGGGAGGGCAGAGGAACCAACGTAACAAGCAGGATTGGGAGGAAGGCGGGGCGAAGGTGAGCAGGGGGAGAAATACAGTAAGACAACTGCCTGTCCCTTCCTCGCTGCTCCTATTATCAGCCGTCCACATCAGGCTCCGCCCCTTTGCCGGTAGTTTAGTTTGGGCGGTGGGGGGACTGCTGGATGTTGCGCGGGAGTTTTGAGAGAGCGCGTCTCGCTGGAGGTGGAAGGAAGGAGTGAAATAGTATTTTCCGAAGGGGCTTTTTATTGCTGACTAGCTAGAAATGCGTGCTTTCCAAGCAAAACACTTATTCCGAGCCAGCAGGGAATGGAAAGTGACTCCTTATTTACTGGGGTTACTTGTCGGGCAGGGCTTCTAAATATATTAAGTACTGTAATCGGTTCCCTAATGCAAGCCATTATTTCAGCCCCAAAGTATGTTGTGCTGGAAACCATGGGGGGGGGTGGAATTCCCCAAGTGGCTAGGACTGGTTCTTTGGCAAATACACCATAAAAGATTCGCTGACATGATGATATTCTTCTTTGCAAACCGCTTTGAGTAATTTTTCTGTTGCGATCAAGCAGTATATAAGTTTTATGAAGCAATAATAAGATCTACAGTATCTACTGGACTATTGTTTACCAGCACACACCACACCTTTAGAACACTTTGGAAAAACATTCCACACACACACACCCCAAAAATAATCTTGGAAACTGTAGTGTGCTAATAAGGGTGCTGGGAATTTTAGGTCTATTGGGAGTGAACTATGGTTCCCATAATTATTGGGGGGGGTGCTTTAAAGTTTGGTGTAGATGCACATCCCAAAAGTGTTCTTACCCCTCTCTGCAATTGTTACTACACATTGCTAAAAAGCTCTCCCCCATGTTGTACCGGTAGTCATTTTGTAACCATGTTGTAACAGCAGCTGTTGGTGTTCGTAAACTGACTACAACAGTTCTTTTGTTTCAGACAAATACTGTATACAGTATTCTTACAGCTGATCACCTGATTCCATAGAATAGCTTCAATATTTATTATCAGAACGAAGAGGTGGAAGTGTGTGTGAAAAGGAAGCAGTGTACTTATCTCCAGCCTTAGTGTGTCAGAAATATACCAGACTCCAAGGTGCAAAAAAAAAAAGCAATGTCATATGAGCAACTTGCAGTCCTTTTGGTACAAAGTTGAAATTTGCGTGTAGGACACAATATCTGTTCATGATAAAGTACTTAACTAATTTCTCAAAGGCAGGCACATCTGAAGACAGAGCTCTATTAATTATGATTGCTTCCACATTTATCCAGAAGTAATTGACTTATACTTATGAAGTATACTTTATATACTATAGGTCATACTTACAAAAAAAATTCGAATTTTTTTTTTTTGCAAAAATTAGGATTTCTGGCAATTGGCTGACTAGGAGAAGTTCCTGGGAAATAGAAGAAGCCTTGTCATTCTTAACTATTGATTAGCTCCCCTAACTTGCAGAAATCTTTCTTACAATATATGTGTATATTCAGATTAAAAGAAAAAGGGGAAAGGGTTGGGTATGAGGAGGAAATGAATGGAAATTGGCATGACACCAGTTTTATGGAGTGAAACAATCACTCCGATCCAGATAGTACAGTGGTACCTTGGTTCTCAAACTTAATCCATTCCGGAAGTCCGTTCCAAAACCAAATCAATTCCAAAACCAAGGCGGGCTTTCCCATAGAAAATAAGGCAAAATGGATTAATCCGTTCCAGATTTTTAAAAACAACCCCTAAAACAGCAATTTAACATGAATTTTACTATCTAACGAGACCATTGATCCATAAAATGAAAGCAATAAACAATGTACTGCAGTCACACAATCAATCAGCAGCCGAACTGGGTTCCACACAGTTGCAAAAACAAAACAAAAAAAGCCACAAAAATGCAAAATAAATAGCAAAAACAGACAGACCTCAGCATAACACTCAAAACAGAAGTGTGGCACTCAAAACGGAAGCATAACACTCAAAACAGAGCACGTTTGGCTTCCAAAAAAAGTTCGCAAACCAGAACACTCACTTTCAAGTTTGCAGTGTTTGGGTTCCTAGTTGTTTGAGTACCAAGGCATTTGAGAACCAAAGTACCACGGTATTTGAATATTGGGCATACCTGCATAAGTTTCTCTACGCACTTGAGTGACATGGATAGCTCTGTGTCTTCTTGTTTGTTCAATTGTCTGTATACGGTATAACTGCCCTACCCACCTTTTTTCAGCAAATGAATAAGCACAACAGAGACCACAGAACCTTAGATCAGTGCATAATGGAACAGTGGGCGTTGGCCTGTGAAAACTATCCAAACGAAACAGATTTTAGCTTTATCCTATGATCTTGCAAGTACTGTGAAGCTTATAAAATTGCAGACTTCCATCAACACTGATTAAAGGTCTCGCTTTATCATCAGTGTAGGTGAATGTAGACAGCCGATTATCAGACTGGTAAGTTACCACAATGTGCATGTATCTGCTTTGTCAGGCAGCCACCTCTATTACCCTGCCATGCATTTTGAAGATCATTTTCCCACATAGCAATCAGAAATTCATAGAATCAAGGGAGTGGTAAAATTATCCTCACCGTTTGGCAGGATGTTGCAGACTGAACTCTAGTTAGTTATGAGGGTCAGATGGTATGAGGGCGGCAACTGCCCACAAAATAAATGATCCAGTTGGGGTCAGACAGTTTCACTTGTATGAATATTAAAATATACTGCCTCACAATAGGGCCACATTCATAACATATATTTAAAGCAATATCTGGTGTAAGAAAAAGGATAGGACCTCTGGTGGGGGACACATCATGCTCCTTCTGGGGTAGCTTGTCCACTCTCGGTCTCCACCCTGCACTCACCCATGGCTCCTAGAAGCTGTCAGCATGTGACAGTGGCCATACCCCGGGAACTGCTTCGGCTGGGCAGCTAAACCAGGTGAGGGTAGCCAATGTGTCTCAACCCCCCTGCAAGTTAGGGGCTTCCCCTGCATGTGAAGAAGACAGGCTCCAGCGGATTGAGCAGATGAGACAATAGTAGGTCCAACAGTCAAGAAGGCAGTTTTTGCATGTGCTGCAGTCCAGGGCCGGTGCTAGGTTTTTTTGCGCCCTAGGCGAGATCACCTTCTGGCGCCCCCTCCTCCCTGCGGGCCCGGCCCAGCCTTCACCCCCTTCCCTTCCCAGCGCCCCTCCCGCTTACCTGTGGCGTCGATGGCTGGGTTGCTCTGGCTGCCCTCGAGTGTCAGCCACGGACCCCCGGGCGAAATAGCAGCTGCTCCCACCTGCCCGAGAAGTGGAGTGCGGCGCCGGTGCCTGGAGCCGAAATCCCGGCTCTGGCGCACGCGCGCCGCGGGAAAGACCTGCTCTTGCCCCATGTGTCCTCCACACGCTGCTGCCCTTGGCACTCCGGGCATGCCTGGACTGTACCAGCGCCGCTGCTGCCGCCCACTCTGGACACGGGTAGGTGGCGTCGGGGCACAGCGGTCACGCGGCAGAGCGAGTCCTGCAAAGCCAGGAGCGCTCCCCATCGTGCCAGCGCCCCCTCCATTTTGGCACCCTAGGCAACTGCCTAGTTTGCCTTAATGGACGCGCCGGCCCTGGCTGCAGAGGAAAGTGAGGGGCAGATGGGGCTCGGCAACTTGGGAAGGTAGCCCATATAGGAGAAGGAAAACTGACTCCAAAGCCTCTGCTGCCTTGTGGGATATCTTTGGGAGAAGAAAATGCTAAGGCATAAACCAGGCATAGGGAACCTTCGGCCCTCCAGATGTTTTGGCCTACAACTCCCATGATCCCTAGCTAACAGGACCAGTGGTCAGGGATGTTGGGAATTGTAGTCCAAAACATCTGGAGGGCCGAAGGTTGCCTATGCCTGGCGTAAACCCTACAAAAATCCAGAGTGGACTCCCTAGGACAGTTGAGTGATGCCTTGTACGCCTCTTTTCGGCAACTCCTGCAGCCAATTTGGTGCCTAACATTTTGCTTTCCTTTGGAGCACAACAGTGAGGCCGAGTGGGGGGTATTGTCATCTGGGCAGCCCAAGACTTCCATACACAATGCCCAGGCTTGTGCCTTGGGAAGGTCACTTTGGTGCTCCTAAAGCAGCAGTTTGACTTCACCCCCAAAGGTGCAGTCCATTGTCTCTTGAGGCAGGCAGACACCAACAATGATACCACTTGAAACAGTCATGACTTCCCCTCAAGACCTCTGGATGTTGGGAGTTAGGAGAGCTACAGATTGCAGAGTGATTTAACATCAATCCCTCTCCACAGATAAACCCTGAAAACTGTAGCTCTGTGAAGGGAATAGAGGCCTTCTTACTACACCCAGCACCCTTAAAAGACTACAGCTCCCAGAATTCTTTGGAGGAAGTCATGACTGTTTAAATTGGCACCATAAGGCCAATTAGTGAACATGGACCAGGTCTGCAACAAAATGTAGTATATCCCCCCCCCCAAAAAAAAATCCCTGAAAGTGCTTTTTTTCAAGAGTGTTATATTGCTGTTCAGTCGGGGTTGAGAAGAGGTGAAGGGGAAAATACTGTTTTTCTTTCTTTTTAGGCCCCGGTGAGGCCTTTCCCAGCTGTGCCAGTCCTGAACTTGCACATTTCATTGCTATATTTAGGAGAGGTGGGATGCTGACTCTACAGTGTGGGAAAAGCAGCAAATGTCCTTTCCCCCCTCTCTCTTGAGCTCCTCCCCCTCCAGCTGACACCCTCAACTGCTCCCAGGGATAGAGAAGAACATGTACAGTAAGGATCTCCCCTAGATCAGATCCCTCATTTATAAACTCTTACGTGAGGGAGGGCCCCACCCTCTCAGATGGGTCGTTTTTATCTGAATTAGAGCTCTTCATTAATTTAAGGGTGAAGGTTTAACTGTTAGGCATTTGAATGCATGGGTGTACCCTGCGAGGGGCAGGGGGGCAGCTACCCCCCAAAGCAAAACAAAATTTAAATGGTTATAAAGTGATGAAACGAAACAAAATTAGGTAGGGCGATGGCAAATAATCAGTTGTTTATCACACTGAAATGGTGTAAAAACCGAGAAGTATCTAGAGCAGGCATCCCCAAACTTCGGCCCTCCAGATGTTTTGGACTACAATTCCCATCTTCCGTGACCACTGGTCCTGTTAGGTAGGGATCATGGGAGTTGTAGGCCAAAACATCTGGAGGGCTGCAGTTTGGGGATGCCTGATCTAGAGCCACCTAGCGACTGGTAGAAGAATCTTATGTCAACCAGCCATTGGGATTCAAGGGAGGGAGAGGTTTCTAGCAGGCTCTAGCAGAGAGAAGAGGGAATCTTCTAGAGGGGTCTAGTAAGTTCCACGTCACTAAACTGAGCCTCCCGCCGCTAAACTGAGCCACCCGCTATTAGTTTACCTTCTTATTTACATTTAGAAGACATCGAGGCTGCCTAAATGGATATAAGAAACTGGTTCCAAAAAGGTAAGTTAAGTAATTTATGTAGAAAATTAAATTTTAAAGGGTAAAGACCTGGCTCAGAAGTACAATGGGAGAGGGTTGTGTTTGATGAGCGTCCATCGGAAATTCTTCAAGGAAAATCAGGACTGGATTGAAATGAAAGTTTTGAACAAGTTTTCTTCAAACCCAAGAAAAATGATATTAGTATAAGACATGTAACTAGAATAAAAATTAATTTTTTTCAAGCAAATAATTGTAATAACTACCGCAATAAAGCACTGCTATAATTATATATAACTTTCTAAAAATTTTGGTTTAATTCGCCTTTTCCATGCTGAAATGTCACAACCTGAACGACCATGGCTTGCCCCCCCCCCAGTTTTGATCCTGGGTATGCCCCTGTTTGAATGTGCGTGCATATTCCATCCGTTTCCCTCCCACCCAGCCCCCCAGCCCCAAGCACTGGCAACCCACGCTACGCCACTAGGAAGCATTGCCATTGTGCATCCATACTCTGCACCCACAAGGTATTTACAGTCACCATTGAGCAACACTTGCCCATCTTCAAAAGTGTTCATTTTACACAGGATGGTCATTTCAGCACAAATTCTATCCTTTAATGTACCAGATCTAAAGCTATCTTAGGGATATAACAGACCACACAGATTATGGGCAAGCAAGGCAGCTTTCCCAAAAAGCAAGCACACAAACCAGTTGGTCAAAACGCAACAGGAAAAAAGATATCCTAAGCATGCTTCACTAGAAATCAGAACTTTATTATTATTATTCTGGGCTATATGATATCTAGTCATTCAAATATGATTTAAATTTAGTATGAGTGTATTTTTAAATAACTTATTTACATTTAATATGGGTGAATGCATTCTATAGATGTGTGGTTACAGATTGCCATATACAGTGGTACCTCGACTTACGAATTTAATGCGTTCCTAACACACATTCGTAAGTCGAAAAAAATTGTAAGCCGAATCCCATAGGAATGCATTGGGAGAAAAAATTCGCAAGTCGAAGCAACCCTATCTAAAAATTCGTAAGTCAAAAAAATCCTATCTAAACTGCATCCAAGATGACGGACGGAGCCTTGTTTGTAAGTCAAAACATTTGTAAGTCGAGTCATTCGTAAGTTGAGGTACCACTGTATATCTGTGGATTTTCTTATTTAGACCCTCAGTCAGTATAAACAGTCTGTGGCGTCATTTCCATTCTAGAATGTTCTCCCTAGTAATGTGTTTAGGCTAGAAGTCATAATATTCTCATCGTATTCATACTTTGCTCGTGTCTGTGATATTAGAAACAGTAGCTAATTAGGCATGGTTAATACCCAGCACAGTGCATACAGTTTCTCTTATTATAACTATTTAATTAAGTTTGGGTTATGGTATTATTAAAAGACTACAAATTAAACTACAAACATAGTATGTAATTATATATATATTTCTGTTATTTAGTTGTATCTCAAGTATCACAGCTTTTCAGCCAAAGCAAAGCACTGGTTTACTTGCTGTCAATTCTGTTATTTGACCCAGGTAAAGAATTGTCCCACTGAAATCAACAGGACCCTTTACCACTGACTTTCATAGGGTAGTAACTATAGCCTAACTTATGTATTTAAGAAAAGAACAGTGGATGTAATAATTTGTCATATTTTTTCTTAACTCAGAATTTGACACTGTAGGCAACCCATTCAGCATTAAACTATTAAGCCTTCATTTAGCAGTCTAACAGACATGGCTTCTCTCAAATAATCCTGGGAGTCACAATCTGATGAGGATGCCGATAATTTTCTGATCCTATTCCCCCAGCATAGAACTACGGTTCCTGGGGGAGTGGGGATGACTCTCAAACCAGGTTAAATCCATCATATAGGCATAACTTCCGAGTGGCCAGTCTGTGGGAAAAACCCTATTTGGACACATAATTAAAAAGTATAATTGATTCAAACTTCTCTGGAGCAGCTAGCAATGCATTTGGTCAGCAAATGAACACAAGACTTGACCCCAAATAATTGAAACCTGATAGATCCATGAGAACAAATAATGAGAGTACAGAGAATAAGCAGGAATATGCCAATCAGCTTATCATATATCATACCATTCTACCTAGGCATTTTTACTTGAGCTGAGTTCTATGGGACCTATTCCTAAGTATTAATAGGATTGCAGCCTTAAATGGTTATGTTCTTAGCTACAGTTTTAATGTTTAAAACTTAAAAACTGGGAGGTCTGGGGCTTTTTGTGCGTTTTACACAGTTTCATGCAGAACTACATGTTAGCTTGTGAAGCGGTACTAAACACGCACGTAATTGTTTTCAGTAAAATAATGTGAACTAGTTCTGCTAATAAGATTGTGGCTTCCAACCAAGACAATGAACAGTGGGAGAACCAGAATGCAGAAATAAGACAATAAATATTTTTGGCACTGTTTCAAGGCTTCTCAAGGCCAGACGCGGACATGTAAAAAGCAATGGCAAGGACTACAAAGATTATAAATGATATAAAATCGCAGTTCGTAATTCCTACGACCATGTTAAATGGAAGGCGCATAAAGCGATTCGTGTAACAAGATCCACATGTAAAATATTGCTATGTTCCAGTTAAAAATAAAAATGTGACTTAAATGTACTTTTTTTTATTTAAAAAAGTAGCATTTCTTTAAATTATATTGCCTCGTGTGCATGCCCACATACAGACAAAATCCATTTTCACGGTGGAAGTATTGAGGAAAATTCTATTGTTCTGGACCATGTTTGTGCCTGTTAATATTTATGGTAACTTACGGCCCAGCCTTGCATGCTTTTCAAATGCACTGTTTCTGCAACAAGACGTTTTACCAGGTTGAGTTCCTGCCATGTGAGCAGCAGCTACAGTGTGCCCAAGGCAGAATTCAGCCCTTGAAGTGGAAGGCAGCTCTAGTTCCCTTGTAAAAAATAAAACGGGTTGTGTTTTTCCCCCTTCTTATTAAACTCCAGCAAGAAAGTAGACAAGGTGAGGCATTCCTTCCACCAACATGTTATAATTTGAATCATCACCTGATTACTACATATAGTTTTTGAATGCCAGGCCTAGAGAGCAAAGTTCGAGTGGAGAACATTATGGTAGAAGATTCATCTCAGGAGAAAAGAGCATGGAAACGGCCTCGGTCCAGTATACCTAAAGGAGCATCTCCACCCCCATAGTTCTGCCCAGACACTGAGGTCCAGCTCCGAGGGCCTTCTGGCGGTTCCCTCATTGCGAGAAGCCAAGTTGCAGGGAACCAGGCAGAGGGCCTTCTCGGTGGTGGCGCCTGCCCTGTGGAACACCCTCCCATCAGATGTCAAAAAGGAAAACGGCTACCAGATTTTTAGAAGACATCTGAAGGCAGCCCTGTTTAGGGACGCTTTTAATGTTTAAGAAATTAGTGTATTTTAATGTTTCTGTTGGAAGCCGCCCAGAGTGGCTGGGGAAACCCAGCCAGATGGGTGGGGTATAAATAAATTATTATTATTATTATTATTATGGAATGATAATTTGATTTATTTTTTTCCCCTCACAGCACCAAACCCTCCAAGTGTCCCCGTTTTCCTTTCCACAGACAGTCCTGGATTTACAGAAGCCACCCCAGTTTCTGATTTTATTCCAGAATGTCCCGTTTTTCCTTAGGACGTCCCTATTTTCATCTGAGATATGTTAGAGGGTATGGAGCTATCTGACCCCCGAGCCATCTGAAGGCAGCCCTATATAGGGAAGTTTTTTTTATTTTAAAAAACTTTACTATTTTATTATGCTTTTTATATATGTTGAAAGCCACCCAGAGTGGCTGGGGCAACCCAGTCAGATGGACAGGGTATAAATAATAAAAAGATGATGATGGAATACACGACATCCCTATTTTCATTAGGGAAATGGTGGAGGGTATGCAACACTAAAACTTGAATTCATTCAACACCTTGGACCACTTTATGTGTATAGCAGGATTTTTCCTCGCACTTTTTAAAAATAATAATAAAAAACAGCCGCTCTCCCATGTCACATTGAAAATGGCCACAAGAGAGTTAGGTTTCTTCTGATGTGACTCAGAGTTGAGGAAATAATATCTCCACTGTATGTGTGCACAGGATTTGGCTGTGCACGTGGGAACCTGATGTGGGGGGATTATAAGCCCCTTTCTCTTAATAGCTTCCAAATAATGATCTAGCAAAGTTGCAGGTTCAGCCCTCAGAAGGGAAAGCTGCAAATTCCTGCATTGCAGAGGGCTGAGATCCTCAGGGTCCCTGCCAGTTCTATCATGCTACAGATATGTCAATGGAAAGCAGAATTCTGTGTGTAAAGGACCCCTGGGCAGTTAAGTCCAGTTGAATTCAACTATGGGGCATGGAACTCATCTCCACTTTCAGGCTGAGGGAGCCGGAGTTTGTCCACAGACAGCTTTTCCTGGTCATGTGGCCAGCATGACTAAACCGCTTCTGCTGCATGGAACACCGTGATGGGTGCCACAGTGCATGGAAACGCCGTTTACTTTTCTGCCACAGCAGTACCTGTTTATCTACTCACACTGGTATGCTTTCAATCTGTTAGATTGGCAGGTACCTCTGTGTGGGGATTAGAGTGAGTGAGCAAGGCTGGGATGGATGAGAATCCAGTCAATGGTGTAGCTAGCCGCTCAGGAGCCCAGGGTGGCGCATGTGCCCTGCACCCAGACGTAAACTGAACCGCCCATGGGGGTGGGGCAAGCCAGGGCAGGGCACACTGCACAAAGCCTCTCCGCCACCTGCCCCTCAGATGTAGGGTGACTGAGGGAGAGTCGGTGGGCAGACGCAAGCCCCACACTGCCGTTTCAGACTCCCAAGCCACCACGTAACTCCCAGGAGAGACGCATGGTTTGGGCACGCTACAGGCCCTGTGGTAAGTGCTGGGTTCCGCGGTGTGGTGCCCAGTGCCAGCCATGTTTCGTTGCATTTGTTGACTGAACTAAAAAGTTTCGTGAACCGCCCCCATTTTTTAAATTAAAAAACCCTCATATTTTTGCCATTTTGTCACTCCCCTCAGTGATGACACCCGAGGTGGCCCGCACCCCCCTTCCTATGCCATTGAATCAAGCTGTCAGTTTCAGGAAGGAAAAGGTGCCCTGGAATAGCACTCATAAAACACCTGTTATTTGACACACCTGCCTTTGTTGCACCTCTAGGCCTGGCGTGGGACACCAGTGGCTCAGTAGCTGTTGATGGACTACAACTCCCATCCCCCCTGACTATTGGCCATGCTGGCTGGGGCCCATGGGAGTTGAAGTTCAACATCTGGAGGGCCATGGTTCCCCATCCCTGGTCTTGCCAGTAGGCCAGGCTTGCAGAATTTAGGCTGCATTTGGCTTGGCGAAGCCTATCAGCGACTCAATAAGCCAGCTATTTCTGCTATCTGGATAGGACTGCAAATATGGATGTGGAGATGTCAAGTACTTGGCAAGCCACCGTATGTAGCTGGCAGGAGTGATAAGAACGCTAGTAGGAGTTAGGCGTGTGGCGAGGGACCGTAGCTGAGAGACGGAGTACATGCTTTGCATGCAGAAGTTCTCAGAATCAGTCCCCTGGTATCACCAGTGAAAAGAACTTGAGCTGCGTACACACAATACCTTTCACATTGTACATATTTTTTTTATTCTTGTTAATTATTAAATGTGGAGATCGCAATATAAACATAATAAGAAGTGCCTGGGTCATTGGTGGAAGGAGGGGGGATAGACACTGCATAACATAACATCTATGAAGACATTCTTCCCAACTTGTACAGTGGTACCTCTGGATACATACTTGATCCGTTCCAGGGTGGTCATTGTCACCCCGAAAAGTATGTATCCGGAGCGGCGCTTCTGCGCATGCGTGAAGCACACAGAACTTTTCTGCACATGCACAGATGGCGGAACCCGGAAGTAAACACTTCCAGGTCCGCCGCGTTCTTAAGCTGAAAATATGCACCCCGCAGCAAACATAACCAGAGGTATGACTGTACAGTGGTACCTCGCAAGACGAATGCCTTGCACAACTAAAAACTCACTAGACGAAAGCATCTAGCAATTCTTTGTTGCCTCACAAGAGGAAGCTTTCTATGGCCGTGTCTCGCAAGAAAAAAAAATTTCCCGCTTTTTTTTTTTTGCCGTCTGCCGTTTGTTTCCGCAAGACGAAAATTTTCGTAAGACGGCACAACCCACGGAACGAATTATTTTTGTCTTGTGAGGTACCGCACTGTAATTGGATTAGAATGGTAACAAATTGGCCAAAAACTCAGAACCTTATATGAAACTAGCAGGCTATATATAAACAAAGAACAGTGTGTGCATTAGATTCAAAGTGACCCCAAACTAGTAAACAAATAGTCTTTGATTCCAAATCTTTATAATGCAAGAAGGAAGAATGCATCATAAAACTGACTTAGGCAGGCAGATTGGCATTTCGCTTGGTTCATCTTTCAGTTAAACACAATTCAAATGTCCCTGGGGAGGACAATGCTAATACCAAACATAACTGTATACGCTTTGCATATGAAATTCAATTTTAGCTTTAGTAGGGCTCATAAAATTGAAAACTGTACTATAAGGCCAATAACCTTTAATCAAATTTTATTGCTCAGGGAGGGAGATGGGCATTTTGGCTTTGTGCATTTTGCCCATCCGCTCCCTTGCAAATCTCCAGCCCTAAAACAGATATGTTTTTCTGTTGGTGTTTTTATGCAGTTTCGCAGAATGTTTGATAGATGTCATCACTTTTCCTTTATTAGAAAAAGGGGCTATATTAACTGGGAAAGTGCCTCACTGGTTGCAGCTGACACCAAGCATTTAACAACAATAACGTCTGCCTCTCTCTGCATTTCCAATAATAGCAAAAAATTCTTTTTTATGGATTGGATTCTTTTGCCATGCCAGTGGGGACATGATCCTTGCCTTCTGTGAGAACATGGACCTTTACTCCTAAATGTATTGCCCAAGATTTATTATTATTACTATTTTGAACTGCTAAATTGTATTGCAATCGCAATAAGACACCAGACTTGTGCTGTTGTTGCTGTTTCTTGAGCAGCTCCCTCACCCGCTTGTAATACACTTCCAGGAGTGATGGAAAGTTCCAGGAACAGTGCTTCCTGATTTGGGTTTCCTTTGGAGAAAACAGAATATTCCTGGAGTTTTTGCTGCTTTTTATTATTTACAAATATTCAAACTGAGTATAAGTGGAGGAAGACAGCAGGCAGTCACTCCAATAAGGCAGCAATACATGCTCTCCATGCTGCATCAGTGTGGTGTAGTGGTTAAGAGCAGTGGACTCACTTCCCCGCTCCTCCACATGCAGCTGCTGGGTGACCTTGGGCTAGTCACACTTCTCTGAAGTCTCTCAGCCTCACTCACCTCACAGAGGGTTTGTTGTGGGGGAGGAAGGGAAAGGAGATTGTTAGCTGCTTTGAGACTCCTTAAGGGGAGTGAAAGGCAGGATATCAAGTCCAAACTAATAATAATAATAATAATAATAATTTATTTATACCCCGCCCATCTGGGCGGGTTTCCCCAGCCATTCTGGGCGGCTTCCAGAAGGATATTAAAATACAATAATCCATTAAACATTAAAAGCTTCCCTAAACAGGGCTACCTTCAGATGTCTTCTAAAAGTCTGGTGGTTGTTTTTCTCTTTGACATGGGAGGGCGTTCCACAGGGCGGGTGCTACTACCGAGGAGGCCCTCTGCCTGGTTCCCTGTAACTTGGCTTCTTGCAGTGAGGGAACCGCCAGAAGGCCCTCAGCCCTGGACCTCGGTGTCAGGGCAGAATGATGGGGGTGGAGACGCTCCTCCTCCTCCTCCTCCTCCTCCTCCTCCTCCTCCTCCTCCTCCTCCTTCTTCTTCTTCTCCTTCTCCTTCTTCTTCTCCTCCTCCTCCTCCTCCATCAGATCCCCAGAGAGAGGTCCCATGTCCTCAAGGTACTGTTTTTCTCTTTCCCCCAGATTCTGATGCTTAACATTCAAGGTTATCTTGAATGTTATCTCCAGTTATCTTCCCAAAATCTCCAATGAAGAATCACCATCCAACCATCTTGGGCTAGTAATCTCCCTAACAAAAAAAAGTGATCACTCCGCAGCCCATAGAACAATCTCTTGTTTTACTCTGAAGTATTAACTGTCTTAAGAACACACTTTTCTAAATAATTATTGCATTCCACTGTGGTTGTGAAATTCACCCAGTGCTTGCAGTTCTGTGCAGATAGCAATTCTTAGCATTTATATTGCGAGCCCCTGAAAAGCATGGTTGACTTAGAGCAGGGGGTCCCCAGACTAAGGCCCGGGGGCCAGATACGGCTCACTCGCCTTCTAAATCTGGCCCGCGGATGGTCCAGCAATCAGCGTGTTTTTACATGAGTAGAATGTGTCCTTTTATTTAAACTGCATCTCTGGGTTATTTGTGGGGCATAGGAATTCATTCATAGTTTTCTTTCCCGAAATATAGTCCGGGCCCCCGCAAGGTCTGAGGGACAGTGAACTGGCCCCCTGCTGAAAAAGTATGCTGACCCCTGATAGAGATAGCCCATCAAGAAGAAAAAAGCATTATTTCCCCCATATTCAGATGTCCTCTCCATTTGCCCTGTAAAGAGGGAGAGGGGGGGGGAGGAGACTGCTATGTACACATTATACATTTATACCTCCTATAAAGCACACGCACAAGGGATCCTGAGAACTGTAGTATGTTAAGGGTGCTGGGAACTGTAGCTCCGTCCCTGGGGCTCTTGGAAAATTAGATGTGATTTAGGTGTCTGGTGTGTACTTAGCCTCCATAACAGTGTGGTATATAGCAATCTGTTTCCAGGACTGATACCAGATTATGAAATCAAGGCTCAACACTGCTGAGTCTCCCATCAGATTAGGTGTGGCCACCACCAACCCACCCACCCCCCAGCACATTCCCCCCCCCACCTCCCCAAATCCTACATGCCACCCAAGAGGTGCACTCAGCAGTATGCAGATTCTATTAGCCGGCTGGACTACTTTGATTACACATACACACACTTCTGAAGCACAGAGTTCTGGGGCTTGATTTCCCCATTTGTGAATATAGATTACAGGACAGGAACTCTCTCTCTCTCTCCACAGACATAATCACATGCTTTTTTATTGAAGATAATGTCCATTAAGGGGGAGTTGGTAATAAGCTGGCTTACATGTTGAGGAGCTCTGCCTTTGAAATGAGGATAAAATGATCTACCCAGCTGCAGACCGTTAAGACCCTCCGTCCTTATATGAAAGGGTGGGGAACATTTAATGGGTGTTTATGGCTTGGGAGAATCAGTTCCTCCTTTAAATGAAAGAAGTAGCAGAAGGGGAAAGAACATGATAAAAGACAGCAGTGGACTCAGAGAGGCCTCACACGCAGAATATCTGTTATCAGGATAACAGGATACCAAGCTGTCTGGGTCCTTCAGGACAAGAGAAGGGAAGCTGCTTTTATTAAAAACTGATTGAAGAGAAGTTTGTATTATTATATTTGGGCATGCCAGCAAAGGGTCAACAGAGAAGTATATGTGAGTCAAAAGCAAATATTTCCCCATTAAAAATGGCTACATTGCTATAAAACGAAGTGCTTCGAAGGCTTAAGCTTAGTGCTTAGAAGGCTTATTCAGGGAATAGGATTTTCCCCTTTTTAAAAAGCAAACCAGGAAATACTGCTTAGGCCTTTTATATAGGCTGTTCTGCTTTTGCGAGGGATAATTTGCTCTCAAATATGTGGGCAACCAGCCTAAATTCTCTAATTGAGTAGTTTACTGATAACCTCAGGCCATTAGGTGAATGTTACAACCATAGCAAGAAAATAGTCCCATTAGGATTTTGTATTTGAATGTGGTTTGTGGGCTAGCGTAACTGTTTCCAAACCCATGTATTAATGAAAGGGGCTTTCCCCCCCACCCTCTCATAGTTTGCAAATATTTCCTTTGAAATACCTACGTTCAAATTAAGTTGAGGGATTTGTTTTCATTCTCAAGAATATATATATATATATATATACCAGTCAACCACATAACCAATTTGCTGTGTGAACTGTCTGCGAAAAATAACAGTCATATGGGGCAAAGTTTGATAAATAATCCTAGAAAAGTATCGTTCTGAAATAAGAAAAGTCTGACCCTACATGAAATAAAAGTATACACTGTGCCTGCAATGTGGGTACATTTTATTAGCTAGTGATTAGCTTATATAAGCAATATAATTTGTTCACGTCCCCTTATTCCTCAAAAGACAGAGATAAGTTTATGTGTTGCTCTGTAAATCCTGAAAGCATTAAATTCTATGCTCCTTTCCACATTGTATGTCACTAACAAAGCAGTTTTATTCTGTCTCTTTTGCGTTTTTAGACAATCTTCTTTTGCTTGCATAATAATAATAATAATAATAATAATAATAATAATAATAATAATAGTAAATAAATAAGCATCCATTTGGAGAGGGATCCCAGATGGCATAACAGAGCTTCTCCTGCCTCCTGCTTTCTCTCTTCCTTCCACATGACACAAACAGACGTAAAAAAACAAAAGTGAGTAATGGGGCAGGGAGAGGCATGAGAGAGGTATATAAGATTATGCATGGTGGATAAGGAGACGTTTTTCTCCCTCTCTCATAATACTAGAATACAGGACTATCCAGTGAAGCTGAATGTTGTAAGATTCAAGACAGACCAAAGAAAATACTGGTACTTCTTCATGCGTCGCAGAACTGGCGCACTCATGAGGCAAGGTGAAGGACAGCTGTGGCATGCTCCTTGGAGGCCGGACCTGCTGCATTTTCAGCAGCAGCACCCCCAATCACAGGTGCCAGGTTACCCCCAATATTGAGGGGCACCTGTGAAGTCATGCAAGCGTCGCACATTGTCGCGTTGTTTGGAGGAGCCAGCCATTGAAGCTGCAATGCCTGTAATAATAATAATAATAATAATAATAATAATAATTGATTATTTGTACCCTGCCCATTTGCCTTCCAACAAATATTGAGGGGGCTGAGGATATCTCGGCCCCCTAGAGCCGAGCCACACCTGCCCCCAGTGCTGCCTCTACAACAGCCCCTTGGTGAATAGGAGGCGCTGCTGATCTCCTCCCATCCTTATTGCCAATGTAGATCTTCATTCCCACCCTTGTTCCTAATGGAGATCTTCACTCACCCCTTAAAACCATAGAGAGACCTGGTCTGAATAGAGACATTGGATTCTTATCTCATTATACACGATAAAGCTAATTTTAGCCACCTCACCCCTTGATTTTTTCCTGTAAGACCAATTTCAGTCGTTAACAGTCTTCAACAGGTTTACCACACCTATCAGCCAATCACCCATTCCCACCACCCTTCTGAGTAATACCCCTCCCCACCCTCTCACTAAGGGTCTGCTGACTTCTGTTTCAGTGTATCTGAAGAAGTGTGCATGCACACAAAAGCTCATACCAATGACAAACTTAGTTGGTCTCTAAGGTGCTACTGGAAGGAATTTTTTTTATTTTGTCCCTTCTTCCCTGGCAGCAGGGCAGGGCATTTGATGGTTTGCCTCAGGTGCCAGAATGTCTTGGGCAGACCCTGATACATCACATATTTAACTACACGATTAGTTTCCACAAGGTGCATGGATGGCGTTAAAAGAGGATTAGGCAAAGTCGTCAAGGGGCAGGCTATCAGTGTTTGTCTCAGGCAGTATGCTTCTGAATGTCAGTTGCTGAGAATCACAAAAGGCGAGGGTGCTGCTCAGGTCCTGCTTTTGGGCTTCCAAGAAGCATCTGGTCGGCCACTGGGAGAACAGGATGCTGGCTTTATCAACTAAGCACACTTTGACTGTGTGCAAATGACCATTTATTCCAGCGTCAGTGCACTCCCAGGGCTGGTGTTTGAAACCGAGTACACATGACATTAGCCACAATCCACAGGGTGCCCAGTGGTTTCTTGAGAAACCTCTGTTGTATGATGCTTTCCCCCTCAAACCAGCTTCCATCTAATTTGAAAACGTAAGCCTCCATGAAGCTAAGATGTGTATATTTGAGACAGCCATTGCAAATGTGCAGATGACAGATTCATTGGGAAGTTGTGGGGAAACAAATAAGGCCGTGTCCATTGGCTAAAGACATCCCCAGCTCCCACTTGGTTGTGTACAGCAACAGCACAAATACAATCATACCTTGGAAGTCAAACAGAATCTGTTTTGGAAGTCTTCCAAAACGTTTGGAGATGTTCGGAAATTAGTTCCTGCAGCCAATCGGAAGCCACGGAAACCCCGTCGGACGTTCGGCTTCCAAAAATAGTTCGCAAACCGGATTTGCAGCATTTAGGAGCCAAAATGTTCAAAAACTAAGTTGTTTGAAAACCAAGGTACGACTGTATGTGACTTGAAACACATATTTGTGTGTGTGGTGTAGAGGGATCTCTCTGTGTTTTAAGCCACTAACATCCACCCAGCCTTGCTTTGAAGGAAGTCTATTTGAGTTCCATTTGAGTCCTTTCACGGAATGGGTTTAGCCATTTTCAGTGGGAGAGAGACTGAGAAGAAAGAAACGAGAAGTGAGAGGAAGAAAACAAGAAAGAGCTAAACCACTGGAATCACAAATGAAATGACTTGCTGAGTGAGCTTTTGTTTTTCTTTTGTTTTACCGTGATGGCATATTCCTTCCAGAAAGAATGAATGGAGCTACGCTTATAGAATGGGTGGGCAGATCCAAAAAACGGATCGCCGCATTTTGACAATTAATTGCAGGCAGGATCTGAAAATGGATGCATTCCAAGCTGCATGGCTTTCGGGCTTGCAGCCTTGACGCTGCAACCTTTCCACTTTCCCTCATTTGAAGTCCTGTGGCGTTGCAGCGTCACCTCTCCTTTTTACCTTTCCACGACAAGTCTTGAAGGAGCCTCTATAGAGATTTAAGACTGGAGAAGAATGTCTGTGTTAGACAAACAATCTTAAGCAAAATACTGACCTAAAAAGGGGAGGGAGGGAGGGAGGGAGGGAGAGGGAGAATTGGTACATTTTGTATGTAGTGAGAAGAAAAGATATTTCTTATGTGGTTTGATATCTGCTGATGCCTGGCCTAGACTCTCCCTCACCCCACTTTCCTTCAGCCTAGCCTTTGAAAGCAGTGGTGCACATATCAATACAATGATCAGAGGCTCATTTACAAGCTGCCTAGTTTTCTGCAATAGCCTCTAAATAAGAGATTCTTCCTGGAGCTGCAGTGATTGAATTTTCAATCATTCATTAATCACTTTCAATGTTATCAGCTTAACTAGTGTCAGGGCTTCAGCAAGATCAGCACCTCCTGCCATTATTAGTTCTGCCAGTACAGCAAAGTCTTTCCAGAGAGTCTCAGCAGGACAGTATGCAGGCATTATAATCTCAAGGGCTCGGTGCACTGGAGGGTTTCACTTATTTATTTGTTGCTGCAAAATAAATGAAAAACAGCAGCACACTCTGGAACGGTAGATTAGGGTCCTGATGATTTATTAATTATAATATTTTCCCCCTGCCTTTCAGTAATCGTTTTTCAATTGCTAAAAAAAGAAAATTGCAATGAACAATTCTGGGGTTGGATTGCAAAGGTTTTCATTCTGCGAACGAGAAGGTACTTCACATCGCAGGTGGGAACTTTTGCTTCTTGGAATGGGTCCTTCGGTGGGCGAACCCTTCCTTCAACAAATGGAATGGAAGCTCTGTCCATGAACAGAGCACAGATTTTGGATCCGGCCCAGTAAAAACAACCAAACCATTGCATTTTTCAGCATCAGAAGAACAGATCAATGAGAACTGCTAAAAGACCATTTAAAAAACCTTTGGGTGCCTAGGGAAACAGGATTGTTTCTTACCAGGCATTTAAAGGTCATCAAATTTGTTTCAGCTAAAGAGAGAGTGGCCCACATCTCAGGTGCCACCACTATGAAAGCCCCGTACCTGGTAGTCTCCAGCCTGCTTCTGTTCTCAAAGGTGTATTTGTACACCAACACACATACACACACACAGAGAGAGAGAGAGTTTGTTCCTGCTCAAACAAGTTTCCGTGCTTGATTCAGCAGAGAGTACAGCAGGCATCCCCAAACTTCGGCCCTCCAGATGTTTTGGACTACAGTTCCCATCTTCCCTGACCACTGGTCCTGTTAGCTAGGGATCATGGGAGTTGTAGGCCAAAACCTCTGGAGGGCCACAGTTTGGGGATGCCTGGAGTACAGCATCCTTGGTTCATGCAAAGCCATGCAGGATACAGATGAGCTTATCATCAACTATTGAAGTCCTTCCTTTTTCAACAAGCCTTTTAAGTGTAGATTTTTATCCCAGTCTATCTGTATTGAATTTGATTTTTTTTTGTAAATATATGGAATTGTTTTTATAGAAGAAATTTATTCTTATGCTTTTATTGAAGATGTTTTGCTGTTAAATTGCTTGAAGATGCTTTATACAAAGCCATCAAGCAGCTAGTAAATGGTCATTCCATATATTTACTATCTGTGTTTCTTGTAAACATTTTCAAGTTTTCATTTTCAACCATGAGGGCTAGAATTATGCTTTTTTCTAAATTAAATCTAGAATGCTTATGATTTAAACTATGACACTAGATTTTGTACCTCACAAGTCAAATTATCTACCTCATGGCACAAGAGTGGCTATTGAGATTTTTCACATTTACAAACTACGAGAGATGTCCAGACCACAGCTTTCATCACTTTAAAAATGGTAATTAAAATATAGTTGATTAATCATCTGCCTTTTAAACTAATATGAAAATTAAACAAATGTGCATACAACCAAAACCTCAATAGAGGAACCTTTTTTGAAATAACAAAGTACGAAATAGTATTATTCAATTGTAAATTATCAGTCATGGATAGAAGAAAATAACATCCTTAGCATATTCTTTTTTATTTCAAACTATAATATCACAACAAAGCCAAAATACCTGAAAAAAGTATTAATTCTCTGTTCCCAAAAACCGAACCTTCTTACTGATTCAGATTTGCTGCACAGCAAGTAAACAATTAAGCTTATAACTGATCAATCTACTGATTAAGCTGGTTGAAACATGCAGCACTAATAAAAAATACAAGGCTGCTTTCCTATTAATTATTTTGTGTGGCTGTATCAGGGATGAGGGACCTGTTGCCCTCTAGATCTTCTTGGACTTCAAGTCCCATCAGCCCTTCCAACCATGGCCAATTGTCAAGGATGATGGGACGTATAGTAAATAAACATATGGAGAGCCATAGGTTCCCCATCCATGGGCTAGTTCAGGCTTCCTCAACCTCAGCCCTCCAGATGTTTTGGCCTACAACTCCTATGATCCCTAGTTAGCAGGACCAGTGGTCAGGGATGATGGGAATTGTAGTCTCAAAACTTTTGGAGGGCCGAAGTTGAGGACGCCTGGGCTGGTTGATCCATTTTAGAGTCTTTTAGGACAATGGAAGAAAATATCCCTGATCAAGAAAGCTTATTTATTTATTTATTATTTTATTAAATTTATAAACCGCCAAGGATCACATCCAAGGATTACAGTATAAAAATGAAAGCATTAGGTAAAAAAAATACTTATTCAGAAATGTTAGTTCAGTTAAGGAAAATAGCAACAAATGAAATATACCACCATTACAATTATGATAGCCAGAATATTTGTCTGTTTATTAAAAAACCACAGAATGTAAATGAATAAAAAAAATCCATGCTGGGCAGATTTAGATCATGTGTAGATCATCATCCCATTTCACTTGGTTTTTAGCTCCCTGCTATTTCCAAATGATATTTGTGTGGCTCCTGTCCCCTTCCTGAAACAGCTGTTCAGGACTGTTGGATAAGCAGAGCCAGAGTTTGGGAATTTTAGTTTTAAGTAGTTTGAAGATCTACCTGCTGACAGTTCAAAACAGGAATACAGTGGTACCTTGATTCTCGAATGGCTTGGCAACCAAACAAATTGGCTCCCAAACACCACAAACCTGGAAGTACCGTAAGTGTTCCAGTTTGCAAACGTTTTTCGGACGCCAAACGTCCAACACGGCTTCCACTTGGTTTTCGAATGGTTTCAGGAGTCGAACGGACTCCCAGAACAGATTAAGTTTGAGAACGAAGGTACCACTGTATGTACATGGGTGTTATATAGTACAAATTTACTGGCATTTTCTAGAAGAGATTTCCAACAGTAAAAGACGAGAAGCAGAACATTGGCCAGGAAAAGACCCAATCTGAATATTTACCAGTCACATTAAAGTTTAGCACATCTTTTCCGAGATGCATGTTTATGGATGAGAAAACCAGGAATAGACAGCTCACGGGATGCAGTGCAGATTCCACACTCCTTATCTGAAGGCCAGTCGCAAAAGCCATGAAAAACTGCTACAGCTGACACAACTCCTGAACGGCAAGGAGACTATGACTTAAATAAGAGGGAAAGGGTACCCCCCCCCCCGGCAAAAAAAACAAAACAAAATACCCTTGTACCTAGAATACAGGTACAGAATAAAGCTTTCTGGCTTTAGGCCAGAGAAGAGAACAGCAGGATCAAAGTCCGGCTTTATAGACATATTTAATTATGTATTTCTGGCAAAGCAATAAAAACCTATAATGCTTACCCTGCTCACAAAAAGGACATTGTTTTGTCATGGTCTTTCTTGTAAATTCTTTACACATGACTCACAGTGTCACTTTACTTGCAATTCTTAGGCAAATGTCAGCCCTACAAGGGTGCATGAAAGTGTTATAGAGGTTAATCAAAAACAAATGTGCATGTTAAAATAATATGTGTCATTAAGAGCCATTCTCTCTATAAAGTGGAAGTTGTGTGATGCCGAGTTCTGAGTTTCTTGGAGAAAATTGCCCTCTGAGCCTACCACTCTAGTGATATGGTGTTGTTGTTGTGGGTGGTGGTGGTGGTGTTAATATATTTTTAATAATTTATTACATTTTTAGTTGCTTTATACAAAAAGAAAGGCTTCAAAGCGAATTAACAACTAGTTGCAATTCAAACAGATAAAATCAATAAAATCAATGTGTCCCATGTTAGTCCTAGCCATGGTTAACTTAACTTAGGTCCGTTAATTTCAGTGGGTTTAGCTTGAGTACAACAGTGTTGGATAAAACTCAAAGAACATAGTAATACCAGAAGACAATAGATTACTTTATTCTACAGCAAATCAAAATCTAAGTGTGATTTTAAAAAAGAGTGAGAAATGTAGTATTATCCTCTTTGTTCCTCAGTGATCAGTTTTTATCCTGTATTTATCGTAATGGTGATGCCCAAAAGGCACCACCTGGACACAAAGTAGAGGTATTATAGGCATGGGGAAAACTCTAAGGTTTATAGGAATAACAGCAAAACTTTAGGGGGAAACCTTAGCAGGGGGAGGGGCAATATAGGAACCGAAACACAGTGATCCTTGAGATTTCACACTTACCTGAATTTTGTGGTGCAGTTCTTCAACCAAGCAAAAATAATAATAATGCATATACATAAGATGGGGGAAACGGGCATAAAAATGACCATCGTCATAAAAACAGCACACACAAAAATGCATTATTAATGCTTACAAAAATATGTACATTAGTCAAAACTAAGGTACATGTTTTTAAAACAATCAGATTGCTGCAGAAATGGGGAGAATTGAATTTAAGATTTGGGAAAGGTGGAACTTGACAGATCCTTCCATCCTTAGAGGTCATCTAATGTTGCCTGTGGGAGGAGAGGAAACAGAAAACTGGGGAAGGGGGGATGGAATAGAGTATCTTGGAAGACAACATGGCTGGCTGGGACACCTGAATAGGAGGTCTCCGCACTGCAACATTTAGCTGCAGGTCCCACTCATGAAATACTAAAACCAGCCAGTCTCCTTCAGATCAGTTTCTCTTAAAGAAGAGAATCTGCTTCCATGTACCAAAAGGCAATATAAGTTTTTTCTGGCAGGCAGAATTATATCCCCTAGTCTGTTAGCATAAATATTTCCTTTTATCTCACTCCAGCTAGTCCAGGTTCTTCTTTCTGGGAGATTTCTCCCCCAGAGCAAATAGAGAGTTACCCTGCTTAGCTTCGGTTTTATGCCACCAAGTTCCAGGGTTACTTTAATATCAATGTTTAAATTTCTTTTACAAAGTGCATTTATGTTCCACTCTGCCAAAGTTCCCAGAAAGCTCCACTGCAGATTGTATCAGAGTCCAACTGTCAAATTGGATCTCCTAATTTTCCTTTACAAGGCAGTCAGGTTATAATGTTCCCCATATGTATCCAAAAACAGAAAGACAGTCACTAAAAGATTTAAGTTGCTAATAAGTTTCCACTGGCTCTCCCTACTGCTCTGCTCCCATTCACAAAAAGAGCCCTTGCAGAGTCTGTCCACAGAAACGGAAGCTGACTTCCTTTTTTGCTTCTGTTTTGCCAAATTATTTAATGTAAGTTGAATTATTTCTTTTTCTCACCTTTTTTCATTTGGCTTTACTTTTTGCTTGGAAAATCCACTGCTTACAGTGGCGGTTGGTGAGGCTTTCAGCTGCAGAGTGTGTTGGAGCAGAGAGTGGACTCAAGCCCCTTCCCTTTCCTCACCACAGCAATTGCGGGGAGGTCAGGGGAGTGAGTTCCGTGCTCCCCTGGACCCCTGGGGTTCCCACTCTTCCATGGGGGGTTTTTCGGGGGTGCGCTGAGCCTTAGCGGCACCCCCCCCCCGAAGCTCTGTCAGCCTAAACCGTGTCGTCCTTTCACATAGATGACACGGAGCGCGCCGCCATTTCTCCGCAGCGAACTGGAAGTCATGGCAGTATATAAATTTAATAAATTAATTGATAATAAATAAATAAATAAATAAATAAGCTTTCTTGATCAGGGATATTTCCTTCCGTTGTCCTAAAAAGACTCTAAAATGGATCAACTAGCCCAGGCTTCCTCAACCTCGGCCCTCCATTCAGTCTGAGACAGACTGAATTGTATAATAGTGAGAGGCTCACACGAGCCTGCAACCAGCTATCTGCTGTGCTGCGGTAAAGGGGAATGTAAACTCTGCTAAGTAAAGGAACTTGCTAGCATAAGTTAGGAAGGATATTAATAAACAATATATCATCTCCTACCACACTGAACATTCCCACATGAAGATCATGCCTTGGATTGTAAGAGAGGAGAATACCAAAATCTACCAAAGCATGGTTAGCCTCCTCTGCTGGTGGTGCCCTTCTGTTTCCATTGGACTCTGGCTGTGCTGTTCCATTCATTTCCCCAAAAGTTTGCAGTAGTGGAGCTTTATCCCTGTGCTCCTCCCAAGCTGTGTTGGCTTGAGGTTTGGCCTTCCTGAACAAAGTAGAATAAGACATCAGAAGCTGTTGGGGGAGTGAGGAATCGAGGTCTGCCTAATTTGGGGTTATTCTCACTTCCCCCAGCAGCCCTCGGCATTCCATTCCCACATTATACAGGAGGCTCTTCAAGAAGAGCAAGCAGGGAAGAGGAGCAGGCGGGAAACCTTCTGTGACTTTCATTGAATTAACTTAGGTCAGGATTCAAGCCAATGTTGTCCTATTAGCTTGCATAGCAGGACTTCCTCTCCCTGTGCACCCGTACCCCATTTCTGCTCTGGGGGTGTTGGGGATACACCCAGAACAGATGCAAAGGTGCATGGGCAGAAGAGAGGGAGAAGAAGTCCCATTGTACAAGCAGATGTCCTTGCACTAATGGGGTCTCTTTGTTGCATACAACCCCATGTATTCAGGGAGTTACATTATTTAGAACAGGAAGCCCTCCAGATGTTGCAACTCCCATCATGCTGGTTAGTGCTGATGGAAATCGTAGTGCAACAGCACCTGGATGGCACCATGTTGGCCATCCCTGGTTCAAAGCAAATATTCAGAATCTAGAGTGTTTCTCACTACTGTAGTTCTTGAAACTGCAGAATCCCCCTCCCACTGTTTTATATTAAATGTGCTCTAGATCAGACATCCCCAAACTTTGGCCCTCCAGATGTTTTGGACTACAGTTCCCATCTTCCCTGACCACTGGTCCTGTTAGCTAGGGATCATGGGAGTTGTAGACCAAAACATCTGGAGGGCCACAGTTTGGGGATGCCTGCTCTAGATCTAACAATAATATTTTGGTCAATCTGTGTTGTTTGTAGACAGATTTAAAATGGTTTCAGTCTATCATCCTAGCACACTAGGTTAGAAGAATAAACCGACAGGGCTTGTTTCCAGGTTTTGGGTTTTTTTTAGGATCAAGTTCCCAGCCCTGCTGAAATTTACAGAAGTAATTTGTCTTAAATTCAAATGCTTTGATTTTACCAGTGTCTTTCCAAACCTATTAGTACTCATGTTTTCAGACAAGTTTTACTCATGCTTGCAATTATTCTTTGATTGCTTTGGGACTGCAGGCAAATGAAACTGTGGATTGCCTAAATTAAAAAATAAATAAATAGAGATGTAACTTGGATGTACCGGTAGCTGATGATGCAACATTCATGAATAACTCTCAATGATACACAGATGGGACCGTCATAGCAAAAGGAAAAAAGAACAAACGCCCAGCCTGCACCCTTCGTGTTAAATGGGGGGAATCTAATAGGAATAGGCAAAGATAATGGGGAGTATAAAAAAGTCATCTGGGAAGAGAGACAGACAGCTGAGGGAAGGCAGCAGGCTTTTAATTGTCCTTTGCCTGTTCATGTTAAAATGCCAGTTGGACTTTAAAAGTGGTTTGTGAAATTCCATCCATTTCTCATCACACAAGTCTAGTGCTAAAATCAGGACTTTTCACTGGCTAAATCATTTTTATATTTGATCTGCTATTAGCCCATTATGGAATAGCAAATTAAATAAATGTCTGTGTTCTCAAACCTCTGTGGCTATCGATTTCTAAGATTCAGAAAGATGGGATGAATTATTATTATTATTATTATTATTATTATTATTATTATTATTATTATCAGGGCTTTTTTCAGCCAGAACTCTCCAGAACTCAGTTCTGGCACACCTCTCAGACGGGCACCATTGCCATTATAAGAGAACAAGGGAGGTGTTCTTGGTGAGTTCTGGCGCCTCTTTTTCTAGAAAAATAGCACTGATTATTATTATTTTGGTAGGGGGCCTTCCAAAAATTGGAGCAAGCACTGTCAAAGATGGACACATTCAGAGTTTTTCTTCCTGTCTCAAAGGCATGCCTGTCAGCGCTATTACTTTCTGACCACGGGGCTGATGTAGAGGTTGAAAACATACCCATCAAATCATAATAAAAGAATTCCTTCCAGTAGCACCTTAGAGACCAACTAAGTTTGTTATTGGTATGAGCTTTCGTGTGCATGCACACTTCTTCAGATACACAGTTGTTGTTGTTGTTGTTGTTGTTGTTGTTGTTGTTGTTGTTGTTGTTGTTGTTGTTGTTGTTTTCGACTGCGGCAGACCAACATGGCTACCTACCTGTAACTAGAGCCATCAAATCATATTGGTCCAAGAATTTATTAAATGATCTTGAGATTGGGTCGATGAGATTTACCAAACACACATTCCACTCTTCAGAGACCGCTCTTGTGGTCCACACCATGACCAATAACAGGCAGAGACAACTAATTTTAGTTTTGTTAGGGTTGCCATACTTCAAAAAGTGAAAATCTGGACACAAAAATTAAGTTTTTAAGCTATTTTTAAGAAGAATTGCCAAAAATGACACCACCAACATGGGTTGACATACATCCTGATTTTTAGCAAGTATCCAGCCAGACACTACTTCTGACTGCAGTATTCTGGCTATGTCCAGGAAATTCTGGACATATGGCAATCCTAGTTTTGTCAACATCCTCCTTTTGGTTGATTTCTCCAAGGGCAGCACTGACATGAAGGAGGATGGAGCTGACAGGCAATGCAACCTTCTGGACTGATTGTAAGAAGGCAGGCAGCTGGGGGCAGACTAAGGCTGTTGGGGCAGTGTCCCATTTGCCCTACTGATTTCAGGGGATTATGGAGGATGAATCAGGTATTGGTGAAAGCTGTGTGCTTTGCTTCACATGCATCGGTCATCACTGAATACAGCTCTATATTTTTATCTGAGTTTTCTATAGTTCAAAGCAGCTAAAAAAATCAAGTCAACCATATTAGCCACTTATTTATTTGCAACCCAATAATATGCATGTTTACTTGTCCCACCAAGAAGTGGGATTTTCTCTCAAGAGCATTGCACCCTTCTGTGAGAAGCAGGCAGGTGAATTGAAAACACCGAGTATGAACCCCTCCAGACATCCTTTTTATTGCACATTCATAATGATTTGTCTTCAGGATGCTGTCGGGGAGGTTATTTGTGATCCCGCTTTCAGTACTTGCACCTGCGTTGGTTTTGGGGGCACTCATACTGCTTAATTTCCAATCATGCAAGTCCTGTAACTTCCTGCTGAAACCCCATAACTTTTCATACCACAAATGACCCCAACAGCAATAATGTGGTAGCACTGGGGAAGCATTGCCAAACTACTAATAAAGCAGAATTAATCCACTGCTAATGTGCTATTATTGGATCAAGAACATGTTGCAGAATGCACCCACAACATGTCACCTTTCTGGAGCAGAACCTGTTCCAAATACAGTAACTGGATACAAAGGATATTGTTCAGACACAGGTGGAAAGGTTTGTCGCAACATATTTTAAAGCCGGGTAAAACTAACTGTTCCGATTCAGTCACTGTAGTGCACAAATGTAATTTTAAATTAAAAACAAGGGTTTTAATTAATTTGATTAATAACACACCATGTGTTAGATCCCCTGTGGTATGTATTTTTTACACACAATTCAATTTACTTGGAGCTGCTCTCAAATCTCAGGGTATCATCAAATCCCATACTCTGATCACTGCACTACAGAGGTGGTTTGGAAGGGAAGCTGGAAGTTTTGGGTGCTGGCTAAGAGGAGACAGAGGGTTGTAGTCCATTTTCAATAGGCTACCTTTAAAATAGCCAGCAAGGGAAATAATTAAAAAATATTGATTTGCTTAGTATGAGGTTAACACGTTAAACTACTCCACAATAAACAGAGATTATTTGATGCTCACAAGCTATCTTCCCGCTCTTCCCACACTTCATTAATTTGCATTTGATCGTTAGCTTTCTATGTGAGACCCGGAAGCTTGGTGCACAAACAAGTAGGGACCAAGGATTTAGGGAATACAGGGGATTTTGCCAGGATCCTATTTATACTACTACTCATGCCATTGTCAGTGGAGGGTGGAGTTTATTGGTGTGGAGAGCATCTTTGTGCCCACCCCTTCTACAGAATTCTGTCGGTCAACAGAATCTGGCCATGAAACAAGCAGCAACCTAAATGGTGTGGGATGGAACACTGGGGCAGACAAGTCACAACAGTTCCTAGAGTGTCCACTAACAGGAACTCACCTGGAGGGACACCTGACTACAGGTCAGTTCCTGTTCCCTCAGACATGCAAATGAGTTGGATTAGATAAGCCCCTAGCCTGCAATCACTCTCTCTCTTAGCTACTTCCTCCCTCGATGAGGACACATCTCCAGAGAATCTCTAGTTAGCATGGTTCTCACTCTAGGCCTGCAGCCAAGAGTGAGACCAAATGGAGTCTTACTTTACTAAGTAGTCTCTAGATGTATATATACTTGTAACTTTTCTAAGCAAGCCTGCCTTTCTGAGATTATGCTGTAACTCAGGATGAAACTGTAAGTAAACTCTATCTTATTTTATAAACACTGTGTTGTGTATTTCTTTTAAGAGGGACAAAGGGGACCTTTGCCAGGAAGTGTAATATTGAACTATAAAGTGTAATATTGTTATAGAGATTCTAGCGAATCTAACGCACATGCTTTGCTGCGCACAAAAGGGGAATGTCACTCTGCTAATATTGGAAGCTTGCTAACACAAGCTTGGATAGGATCTATCTAATAATATATCCTAATCCACATCCCTAACATTCCCATAAAGGGTTATTACGGCCCAGGACTGCGTATTTTTGTGTATTTTTGAAGGATTGCTTTGGATTGTGATTTTGAACTGAGTAGGATTTTTTCAGTTAGAACTTCCTGGTAAGCACATGGTCTATTGTTCTCCAGTGTGCCTAGGGGATTAGCTACCCCTCCCCTCCCTCAGAGTTCACAGCACTGAGAACTCAGAGGCAGTGAAGATTATTTTGCATTTTGAGATATTTTTAGAGATTTTGATTTTGGAATTTTTGACAAATTTTTGAATTTTGAGAAATTTTTAGAATTTTGAGATTCCAAGATGGTTTTTGCAGATTTTGATAGTGGAGTTAACCTAGGATTAATGGCTTTAGATGACCACAATTACGTATTTTGGAAACAGCGCCTGATAGCATTTTTAGATGCAAGGAATGTTTTGGATGCCATTGAAAATTCTATGCCTACTGGTGAAACAGAAGAGGATTTAGCAAAGATAGCAACTTGGAAACGCATGAACAGCGAGGCCAGACACATAATTTTGAGTGGACTTCGCAATAAGCATCTAACGTCAATTAATAGCAGAGATGATGCAGCGCAAATCTTAAAGGATATTGAGCGCAAGTATGGAGCATCTACAAAGAATGAATCCCGCCCCTTTCCACCAAAAGGCGAAAAGAAGGGGGGTCATGGGCGTGCAATGATATTGCAAGAAAGAAATGTAGCTTTCCAGAGCTGTGAAGGAAAGCGCAATAAGTGGCTTCTGGACAGTGCAGCAAGCAGCCATTTCTGCTATAAAAGGGAATATTTCAATGAAATAGACAATAATAAACAGTCTGAGATTGAAATTGCTGATGGAAATGTTATAAAGTCAATAGGTGCAGGATCTTTGAACTTGAATTTCAAAGTGAACAATGAGTCTTTTGATACTACAGTGAGTAATGTTAAGTATGCACCAAAGCTGAACTGTAATCTAATAAGTGTGTCTAGCTTGGACAAGAAAGGTTTTGAAATTATATTTAAAAATGGACAATGCAATGTGATAAAAGATGGTGAAGTGTTTATTCAAGCCAAACTAATCAATGATGTGTATGAGATTGATATTTCAGAGAATGAGTCTGCAAGGGTTGCACAACCCAGCAGAAAGGATCAACCAGATCTGGAACTCTGGCACAAAAGGCTTGGACACAGGGATACCAACCTTATCCTGAAAATGCAGAAGGAAAATCTGGTAAAAGGTCTACAGGTAAAGAATTGCAGTACACCAATGCCAAACTGTACAACTTGCATAACTGAAAAGGCAGTCAAGCCTTCCTTCCCACGTTGTACAGAGAAAAGAAGCACAAAAGTCATGGACACTGTTCATACTGACCTATGTGGTCCGCTGAATGTACCTTCCCTAGGAAACAATAAGTACATTCTGATATTTATAGATGACTTCTCAAGATATTGTGTTGGATATTTTCTAGAAGAAAAGAGTCAGACACCGGAATTGTTCAAACTGTACTTAAACATGGTGAAGAACAAATTCCAGAGAGCTCCTTCCACCTTAATTTCGGATAATGGTGGAGAGTTTTGCTCACGGCAGATGAAGGCCATCATGGCACAAGAAGGCATAGCACATGTAACTACAGTTGCTTACACGCCTCAACAGAACTCCATTGCTGAGAGAAAGTTTAGGTCTATTATGGAGATGACAAGGTGCATGTTAAAAGAGGCCAACTTGTCACAGAAGCTATGGGGTGAAGCGGCGAATACGGCGATTTATTTGCAAAACAGATTGCCTACAAAGGGTGCAGAACGCACACCATTTGAACTTTGGCACGGGAGAGTCCCAAGTCTGCAGCACATACGTGTGTTTGGAAGTGTCTGTTATTACCACGTGCCCAAAGAGCGCAGACACAAGCTTGACTCCAGAGCAAAAGCAGGTATCCTGGTTGGATATGCTCCTGGAGGAAAGGGATATAGAGTTCTAGATCCAAAGAGTGGCAGAGTAGACCCATACCATGTGGTTCATTTTGATGAACAAGGAAAGTTTGATACAAAGAACACTGTTATTGACTGTTCTAGAGAGTCACCAGATGAAGAGTTTATAAGTTTTCCTTTAGCACAAGGAACTAATATACCTTCTAGTGTCACAACACCCCCTACAGGCGACACCCCAGAAGACGCAGAGGTCCAGACCCCTGGCGGCACCAGAGACGAAGAGGAGGAGCTGTACGTGGACATGCCAGCGTTGGAGGAGGATGAGGATGCTGATGCGGTTGCACAACCAGAGGTCAGATGCTCATCCAGAACCAACAAGGGCGTTCCGCCACTACGACTGTCCTACTTTGCAGGGTCGGCGTCTCCACCAGAACCTTCCACTTGGGAAGAGGTAGAGCAGATGCCAGCCACCGAAGCCAGTCTCTGGAGGAAAGCCGCGCAGGAGGAGATAGACGCACTGCACAAGAACAAGACCTGGACACTCACAGAATTACCTGCTGGTAAGAAAGCAATTGGGAGCAAATGGGTGTTCAAGGTTAAAAGGGGTTCAGAAGGGGAGGTGCAACGTTACAAAGCAAGACTAGTGGCACAAGGTTTTTCACAGCAATATGGCCACGACTATGACCAAGTCTTTGCACCGACAGTGAGATACAGTAGCGTAAGATTACTTTTAAGCATCGCAGCATCAAAAGGGATGGAGGTGAAACACATCGATATAGCTACTGCGTTTTTGCATGGGGAAATTTCTGAAGAAATTTACATGAAGCAGCCTAAAGGTTTTATAAAGCCAAATGAGGCACATTTGGTTTGCAAGCTTCAAAAGGGACTGTATGGTTTAAAACAAGCAGCCAGAGCCTGGAACTTGAAATTGCATGGAATGCTGGTGAAACTTGGGTACAAGCAAGGTGAAGCTGACAAGTGTTTGTACACTAAGCAGAGTAATGGGCAATTTTCTTATATTCTTGCCTTCGTTGACGACCTTTTAATCGCAACGTCAAATGACAGGGATTATAAAAATGTAGTCCAGCACCTCAACAAGGAAGTGCAAGTGAAGGAATTAGGACCAGTTGAGTATTACCTTGGGATTCAAGTGGAAAGAGAACAGGATGGTTCATTTCTACTCAATCAGAAGCAAAAGATAATTGAACTGTTGGAGAGTATGCAATTGCAGGATGCAAAACCCGTCGACACCCCGATGGCTACAGACTTCTTAAAGAACCAAGAGGATTCGAAGCTGCTGCCAAACAACACAGAGTATCGTTCAGCAATTGGTAAACTTTTGTATTTAGTTACCACATGCAGACCTGATTTAGCCAATGCAGTAGGGATTCTCAGCAGGAAAGTGAGTAGTCCCACTGAGCATGATTGGGTTGGTGTGAAGAGGGTGGTTCGATATCTTAAGGGTACAATGGATTGTAAATTAAAGTTACCAGCTGTCAGTGACCCTAAGCTCATTGGGTACACTGATGCTGACTGGGCGGGTGATAATTCTGATTATAAATCCACAAGCGGGCATGTCTTTATGTATGGGGGCGGAGCTATCACATGGGGCAGTTATAAACAGAAATGTATAGCTTTATCGTCTACAGAATCGGAATATGTTGCGGCTACAGAAGCGTGCAGAGAGATTTCCTGGCTGGACCAACTCCTAACAGACTTTGGCGTGGAGAGAAAGGAACCTATAAGCCTGCTGGAGGACAACCAAAGCTGTCTAAAGCTGGCGCAGAATGAGAAGTTCCTAGCACGCTCAAAACACATTGGGGTCAGGTACCACTACGTTCGCCAGATGATACAAGATGGACTTGTCGAACTGTCGTACTGCTGCACATCGGAGATGACAGCAGACATCCTAACAAAACCCCTGCCAAGACAGAGTTTCCAGAACCTGCGTGTCAAGCTGGGACTCTTGGGTGGTTGAATAAAGTTGCTTATGTTTTGTTTTGTATGTAATGAATGTTGTGAATTGCCTGAGAAGGGGTTTGTGGGATGGAACACTGGGGCAGACAAGTCACAACAGTTCCTAGAGTGTCCACTAACAGGAACTCACCTGGAGGGACACCTGACTACAGGTCAGTTCCTGTTCCCTCAGACATGCAAATGAGTTGGATTAGATAAGCCCCTAGCCTGCAATCACTCTCTCTCTTAGCTACTTCCTCCCTCGATGAGGACACATCTCCAGAGAATCTCTAGTTAGCATGGTTCTCACTCTAGGCCTGCAGCCAAGAGTGAGACCAAATGGAGTCTTACTTTACTAAGTAGTCTCTAGATGTATATATACTTGTAACTTTTCTAAGCAAGCCTGCCTTTCTGAGATTATGCTGTAACTCAGGATGAAACTGTAAGTAAACTCTATCTTATTTTATAAACACTGTGTTGTGTATTTCTTTTAAGAGGGACAAAGGGGACCTTTGCCAGGAAGTGTAATATTGAACTATAAAGTGTAATATTGTTATAGAGATTCTAGCGAATCTAACGCACATGCTTTGCTGCGCACAAAAGGGGAATGTCACTCTGCTAATATTGGAAGCTTGCTAACACAAGCTTGGATAGGATCTATCTAATAATATATCCTAATCCACATCCCTAACATTCCCATAAATGGCATTGTGATGATGTAAGAACTGGACTTAACGTCATCAGCATATAAGGGTGGCTACTTGTCTTTTGTGCTTCACTAGTCCCCTGTAATCCACCAACTGGAGAATGTTTCAAAAGATATTCACTTTCCCCCCAGATATACATTTGCCCCCTAACTATAATGCCTGAAGAGAACTTTAACATTAAATAATTCTGTGCCCGGTAGTTTGTTTTGACTGTCAGGATTGAACTGAGTTCACAGATCTTCCACACAAAAGCCCAGTCCTGACTACAGGTCTCCCCCGCCCCACCGCTTTCTTCATTTCATGAAGGGAGGGGTCCTTCTGTTAAATGATTTGATACTTAGAAACCCTTGCTGATCTACTTCCAGTCACTCAGAGATCTACCACCAGATCTTGATCCACCTTCTGCCCAACCCTGGAATAGAATGTTGTTGTTGGCATCTGTCTGTCTCGAGAGACAATGGAGTACACCTCCAGGGGTGAAGTCAAACCGCTGTGTTTGCAGCACCGAAGTGACCTCCCCAGGGCACAAGCCTGGGCAGTGTGTATGCAGGTCCAGACAAGACCTCCCTCTCGGCTGTCCAGACAAGACCTCCCTCTCGGCCTTTCTGGTGTGGACCAAAGGAAAGCAGAGCAATACATTTGGCACCAACTGGGTTGAAGGAGTTGGCAGGATTGCCTTAGGAACTCCACTCCAGATTTGTGTAGGGTTTACTCCTTAGCCTTTTCCTAGCCAAAGATATCCTGCAAGGCAGCAGAGGTATAGGATCAGAGATTCCCTTCTCCTAGATGGGCTACCTTCCCAGATTGACAAGCCCCATCTGCCCCTCACTTTCCTCTACACTACAGCATGTGCAGAAACCACCTTCTTGACCGTTAGACCCACTATTAGTCTCATATGCTCAAGCTGCCAGAACCTTTCTTCATATGCATTGTAAGTCCCTAGCTCAGGGGTCAGCAAACTTTTTCGGCAGGGGGCCATTCCACTGTCTTTCAGACCTTGTGGGGGGGCTGGACTATATTTTGGAGGGGGGAAATGAACAAATTCCTATGCCCCACAAATAACCCACATTCTACTCATGTAAAAACACGCTGATTCCCAGACAGTCCGCGGGCCGGATTTAGAAGGCAATTGGGCTGGTTTAGCCAGCAAGTCGAATAACTTCCACTGATTTCAGCAGGACTTATTAATTCATACACTATTAATTCAGATACACTGTGTATCTGAAGAAGTGTGCATGCACACGAAAGCTCATACCAATGACAAACTTAGTTGGTCTGTAAGGTGCTACTGGAAGGAATTTTTTTTATTTTGTTTTGACTACGTCAGACCAACACAGCTACCTACCTGTAACTATTTGTATTCACATTTACTTAGAAGTAAATTCCTCTGTGCTCATGGCACATTCTCCCAGGTAAGTTCCCTAAGTATTTAATTTTCTCAGGCCTACACTCCTTGATGGTTTAATGATCTTCCATCTTTGATCCCTCATGTACTTGCACTTTTAAAAATTCTTACTGAATAAAATAAAGAGCAGAGGGTTTTTCATCCCACCCACCCCTTGGCGTTTAGAATATTTTTGCATTCAGATCATCCTGCTCCTTCCTTCTTGTTTTTCTTAATCTAAGTTGAAATTCATTTCAGGCAAAAATAGACTGTCCCTTAGGAAGCTAAAATGTGGCAACTAGTCGAGAGATTAAATGAGGTTGTTTGTTGGTTTTCTAAGTTGCAATTAGACAGTCAACAACTTCACTTGTAAATACCAGGCTTTAAAGGATAAAAGGTCAGTGCCTGCTTCCTTCTATAAAAAAAGTCTTGCAGTAACGTAACTTTTTGCCAATTGTAGTTTTTTGTTTTTTTAAACAAAACCCTGGAACAGATTTAATTGGGTACTTTCCAGCTGTACAGTATACTGTTTTCTTACCACTATGCATCATATGTTTGTGGGTAAAGGTAGAATTTGATATGCTAGGAACCAGGTGCTATGGAGAGAGAACATGTTCACCCCACCCCAAGGTAGCAATCCTAAACCCACCAATTTAGAATTAAATAAGGCTTACTTCTGAACAAACATATAATCTGGTGGAAGGTTCCAATAATGCCATTGGACTACTGTTCCTAATCCTAAACCAGTTTCCTTGAAGGTGACCACAAAATCACGTGTCTAGAATTCCATTGAGCTGTGCTGTGGATTTGTCAACTAGATTGCGCTTGCAATTGCTTGCTTAACAACTAGCTTGAGGAAAAACAAATTCAAATTTTTCACAGTTTCACAATTCTTTGACTTTGTGATTTTTTAAAAAATGTTCAAAAGTCTTTCATGGAAACTTAAAGTCTGTTTTTGAACCTAAGTAGACATTCTTTCCTTAAAAATCCAGATTTTTAGTGGAGTTTGAGGACCCACAGAAAGTAAAATGTTAGTGCCATCTGCAGTATTTTGCACTGCTACCCAAGTACACTGATGCTTTATTTAACTCTCCTGCCAAGTTTCCCTTGAGTATTATAAAACTGGCTCATTTACTTTCGGAGAGTTTCCAAGAACTACCCACCTGGCTTACATACAGACTGGCCCTATGCATGTATACATAGACATAATTCCAACTGAATTCAATAGGACTTGTTCACCTCGTAGGTGGGCCTAGAATGGCAGGTTTGGTATCACCCACACAATAAATTAGCACCTTCTAATACACCCAAGACATATATCTGTATACAAGGGAGAACTGTATTCACCTCCGACAACTGCAGAAGAGGCAAATAGAACAAATGTAGAAGCAGTTTTAACTTCGCCAAAAAATATTCTTATCTTAACAAAACCGAAATGTCGTTTTGATACTCGAGGCCACATAATAGGGAATGTGTGCATTGGGATTCAAAGGTTCATCTTTTGAATACTGCTTTGTTACAATTTTGTACTTTCTTGGGGGTCTGCATGGCTATATGGTGTTCTTAGGAAACTCATATTTAATATAATAAAAAGGAAGGTCATAGTGTTTAAGGGCTTGGTGTAGAAATCTGTTGTGCTGGAACCATTATTCCCACATAATGTGCTTGGAAGAAATGCTGACACCTCAGTTTCAGCTTCTTAACCCATATTAAATATGGATGAGGATCACATAATAACCCAACTTCTGCTGTTGTCTCCCATCATGCTACGCATGACCTACTTCTGCTTTATGAATCAAAGTTTTCAGCAGAGTCCACACAAAGTCTAGCACAGGGTTTCCCAAACTTGGATCTCCAACTGTTTTTGGACTGCAATTCCCATCATCCCTGACCACTGGTCTGGCTAGCTAGGGGTGATGGGAGTTGAAGTCCAAAAAACAGCTGGAGACTCAAGTTTGGGAAACCCTGGTCTAGCATGTGCTTTCTCATTGGCTCACATGGTATGAATAGAGAGCCTTGGGCATTGTATGAATGGGGGCTTATACCTGTGCATCCTTCCTGTAGGACCCTGCATATGTGAGCCATCCACTGTTGTGAGTGTAGCCTGCCTCTTTAAGAGGCATGTCTGATCTGTCACTGAAACACCCCTTCCTTCACTGGGCGTGACTCTCTCCACAGTGGAAACTGGTTGGCATCCATAGCTGCCAAGTACCCTGTTTTCCCCGGGAAACCCCCATTTTTACTTACCTTTTCCCGGTGGTTCCCCGTATCACTTCGTCTCCCGTTTTTCTCCGTTATTTTCTCCTGCCGGTGGCCATTTTTTTTCTTTCTGATTTGCCCTTCTATGGGCACCAAAAATGGCTGACGCCGGCTTCAAAAGTCGCATCTACGCATATCCGGAAGTGTGTAGACGTGACTTCCGGTGTCGGCGGTGGCCATTTTTGGTGCTCATAGAAGGGCAAAGCGACACCGGAAGTTACATCGATGCAACTTCCGGTGTCACACGACTGCCGGTCCCGGATTCTGCAGTTCGGGACTTGGAAGGTAAGTTGGCATCTTAGACTTGCCTGTGTAGCCAGTCCTAGCTGCCTTTCGTGGCTGTGAATCTGCGGGTTGCCAACAAACCCAGCTACAAGTATTAAGGTTCTCCTGGTATTAAGACAGAACTGCTACAAGGTTTCTTCACACAGCAAGGAGCCTTTCCAAATCCACAAGATGCACAAAAGCCTCAGAAAGAAGGAAAAGATGAATGGATCCTGCCCAGGGCTGGGGATGCATGTCAGCTGGAAGCTTAGTGCCTTGCCTAGAGACTCACTGGGTGACAGTCAGCTGATGAGCAGAGGGGTGGAGTTTGCAGTGGAGAAGCAGATCCCTGCAGAGAGCACAACACCACTGTGTGTGCAGGTGCCCTGCCACAGGGATGGGCAAAAGGTAGTTCTCAGTCTACTAGTAGATATCAGGATGAGGTACAGCAGATCATCCAAGGTATCTGCAGAATTGGTTTCTACCAATAAATAAAGTGAGGCTCTTGTTCACCAAATTTAATAGAATGGACTTTAGGCTTCAATTCTGAGCACACATGCCAGGGAGTAAGCCCCACTGAACAACGTGGGACTTCCTTCTCGGTAAACATAGGTAGTCTTGGTAAACTGCTAGTCTTTTATTTTTCCATTTTATGGACTATTTATTTCACCCTGAGGATGGGAAGACCAGATGTCCAGATGAGTAATAGATACTTCTAAAATGTGTGCAATTTGCTCTTTCACTTAATGTCATGTAATTACATAGATCTCTATCTTTGGCCCCTAGCACTTTAAATAATTCTCTAATACTTTGGTTTTTTTTAAAAAAAATCAAACAATTCTCCAGAAAATATTGTTGCTGTAAGCATTATTTAGCCACCTTTCAAGCAGTTACCCTGGAGTACGTTTGGGGGGGGGATTGTACAACCCAGTTCTGACTGTCCACTTGTCCAGAGTTTCTGCAATGTTTCCTCTAGAATTCCTTTGATGTTTCACATAATGTCCTTGAATCTTCCACTTTGATAGTTTAATCATCATACTGACCTTCTACTTTATCTGGCTTTCATTTAACCAAACTAAGGCTCAATCCAAGTTAGTCCAAGACTGCAGTTGACAGCATCTATGAAAAGTTTTGGACTATTTTGGTTGAATGTAGATTACAGTCTGTATCCCATTAACTTCCACGGGGCTTAATTTTAAACACTGAAGACTGGGGCGGGGAACCTGTGACTTTTCAATGTTGCTTGTAGGCACTGAACTGAACAGAGGAGCATCTACATAGTCTGGCTGATGTGCCTGTCTGCACCGTGCCACCAATGCCCCCCACCTGTGCTGGCATTTAAAGTGAAAACACTCTGTAGAAGCTGAACTTGACATTGGATCCCTGCTGAAGGAGGACATTTTGCCCTAGACATAATCACACTGAGACTCTGAGTTTAGGAAAGTAAGAAAGCTACGTTTATTACAGGAAGCACATGCTTGATAGGAAAGAGAGTTGGAAGAGACCACAAGGGCCATCCAGTCCAACCCCCTGCCCAGCAGGAAACACCATCAAAGCATTCCTGACATATGGCTGTCAAGCCTCTGCTTAAAGACCTCCAAAGAAGGAGACTCCACCACACTCCTTGGCAGCAAATTCCACTGTTAGGAAGTTCTTCCTAATGTTTAGGTGGAATCTTCCTTCTTGTAGTTTGAATCCATTGCTCCGTGTCCGCTTCTCTGGAGCAGCAGAAAACAACCTTTCTCCCTCCTCTATATGACATCCTTTTATATATTTGAACATGGCTATCATATCATCCCTGAACCTTCTCTTCTCCAGGCTAAACATACCCAGCTCCCTAAGCCGTTCCTCATAAGGCATCGTTTCCAGGCCTTTGACCATTTTGGTTGCCCTCCTCTGGACACGTTCCAGCTTGTCTGTATCCTTCTTGAACTGTGGTGCCCAGAACTCCAGGTGAGTTCTGACCAGAGCAGAATACAGTGGTGCTATTACTTTCCTTGATCTAGATGCTATACTCCTACATTGATGCAGCCCAGAATTGCATTGGCAAAGTTCTATTTAACTAAGGTGGAGATGCCTGGAGAGCCATGTTTTTTTCCTGTTTCTCAGTAGGAGAGGCACGAAAGATGAGGAGATGAGGATAAAAAAGGAACAACTTATCAGTCTAGACCTGAGAAGTCAGCACCATACTGTCCATCAGTATGGACAGTCTGGGAAACTTGGAAGTTCTTCTCTCTATCTACTTTCCCCCATGCAGCCACATCAGCCTCCAGTACAAGCTGATACTCTTGGATCATTGACCAAGCATGCTGGGGTGAAGGAGGCTAGAGTTCAATATCTTCTGGTGGGTTTATCCAACCCTGTATTATGGGTTTACCAGAAAAGGGTGAGGGGTGTTCCGACCCAAGTTGGCAGGGGTACCAACCTGAGCAAAACATTTGGAGAGCCAGGTGATGCAGAATGAGAGGTGAGGCCATGCAAATGAGAGAAAGTTTAACTCCGGAGGGCAATGAGCAACAGAATCAACAGACTCATTAGCAGCGCTTTGGGGGAGAACATAAGAAGAGCCTGCTGGATCAGGCCAATGACCATCTAGTTCAGTATCCTGTTATCACAGTGGCCAACCAGATGTCTATGGGAAGCCTGCAAGCAGGACCTGAGCACAAGAGCACTTATAATAATAGTAATAATAACATGAGATGCAGTGCACACATAACAGCTGAATGGCCATGCCCATCGACTTTGGGGGTGGCTCCCTCAAATATTTTATTGGGGGGGCATGGGTTTAGCTGATGGAGGGAATCTGGAAGTGCCTCTTCTCTCCCTCCCTGGGAACTGACCTTTGGCCATTACTCACAACCAGAGGTGGCCCTTGATCATCATGGACCATCATGCAGCTGCTCCAGAAAAAGGGAGAATTAGCTGAGTGGGTGGGACAGAATGAAGCATATATCATATATTGTGGGCTCAAGTGATCCTCTCTCCACCCCTCCCCCACATTGTAACAATGGATATTTTGCTCAGAATGCATGAAATCTTCAAGATCACAACGGTGGTGGGCTGAAATGCTGATACGCCTTTCTCTTTTTTTACACAAGTGTTGTTGTTTTCTTTTGGAAAAATAAACTCCTTTGGAAGTGTGTGATGCAGCAGGAAATGTGGAGCTGAAACTAAACCATCCTGTGTCTTTATAATTGTGCGTACTGAAGACCATCTGTTTCCCAGAGAAATATGCTCCCATTTAAAGTAAGTTTAATAGACAAAGTACCAAGATCACTGGAGGGTGAAGTTGTATATTTCCTTCCCAAGTAAAAAGGCCAGAGCGAAACCGCTAGTTTGTTCAGGGTAATAAATGTCTTTGAAATAACTAAATAAAATGAACTACAATGCACTAACTACCCACCTCTTACAAGCTGAAAAAGTAGGCTCCCCTGTAAGTAAATCATTCTTGATGGGCTGAGCTAGAAATGCCTGATGGTTTCCTAAAAGCTCTTAGGCATCCTAAGAGTATAAACAGAACAGGATAGTTGCTGGTGCAGTTTTCAGTAGCTTAAAAAGAGAAGCAGGAATAAAGAAAATGAACATGCTTGAAATCTTCATTGTCATTTCAATCACTGTTTGAAAAAAAGAAGAAGGGAAGAGATCTTTGCTAAACACCTTGTTACTTTGTGAGATTAAAATTAGCTTATGTGATCTAGCCAAGTGGCTAACACACACATTTAATTTGAGAGGGTGTGCTCTGTTTAATTGGATGGCAAGGAAGTACTTATTTGTATTTTTTAGAGAAGATAGAAGTTATGACTTCTCTAGTAGCTACAATGGTGAAGTGGAAGCAAACCACAGTGGGGAGAGTGCTGTTGCACTCTGGTCCAGATTGCTTATACCACATTAAATGGTTGGAGGCAATATTCTTCTAAATACCAGTATACCGAAGGAGAGTCGTCTCCACCCCCATCATTCAGCCCGGACACTGAGGTCCTGCTCTGAGGGCCTTCAGACGGTTCCCTCACTGTGAGAAGTGAGGTTACAGGGAACCAGGCAGAGGGCCTTCTTGGTGGTGTCGCCCACCCTGTGGAATGCCCTCCCATCAGATGTCAAGGAAATAAACAACTATCTGACTTTTAGAAGACATCTGAAGGCAGCCCTGTTTAGGAAAGTTTTTAATGCCTGATGTTTTATCGTGCTTTTAATTCTGTTGGGAGCTGCCCAGAGTGGCTGGGGAAACCCAGCCAGATAGGCGGGAAATATATATATATATATATATATATATATATAAACTATAAGTGCTCTTGTGCTCAGGTCCTGCTTACAGGCTTCCCATAGATATCTGGTTGGCCACTGTGATAACAGGATACTGAACTAGATGGTCATTGGCCTGATCCAGCAGGCTCGTCTTATGTTCTCCCCCAAAGTGCTGGTAATGAGTCTGTTGATTCTGTTGCTCATCGCCCTCCGTGGTTAAACTTGCTCTCGTTTGCATGGCTTCGCCTCTCCATCTGCATCTCCTGGCTCTGGATTCTGTTTCTTGGTCACTCTAGAAAGTGTGACAGAATGTTGGGAAGGAGCTGGCTTTTCTGCAGATGGATAGGCTGCATTTGCTCAGAGACACTTTCATATGGTTTCCAGGTGGTCTTCCATTCAGGTAGCTTGGAGAACGAGACCTGCTTAGCTTCAGTAGGAGACATCTTAACTGGGGACAAAGTTCAAACAAAACACTTGTATCAATAAGAACATAAGGAGTGCCCTGCAGGATCCTGCTCTTACAGAGGCCAACCAGATGCCTAGGAGAAGCCCACCAGGAACAGCCCACTGCAATTCCCAGCAGGGCTGGATTTTGGTAATATGGTGCCCTGAGGACAACAATTTGGTGCCCCCTCCCATATTTCTTATTTTCACAATAATTCCATTTAGTAGCCTACAGTTGCTTTTCATGTATTTTCTCAGTAAAGGTAAAGGGACCCCTCATTCGCAAACGACTCTGGGGTTGCGGCGCTCATCTCGCTTTACTGGTTGAGGGAGCCGGCGTACAGCTTCCAGGTCATGTGGCCAGCATGACAAAGCCGCTTCTGGCGAACCAGAGCAGTGCACAGAAATGCTACCGGTATTTACCTTCCCGCCGGAGCGGTACCTAATTATCTACTTGCACTTTGATGTGCTTTCAAACTGCTAGGTTAGCAGGAGCTGGGACCGAGCAATGGGAGCTCACCCCTTCGCGGGGATTAGAACCGCCGACCTTCTGATCAGCAAGCCCTATGGTAGGGCTCTGTGGTTTAACCCACAGCACCACCTGTGCCCCCATTTTCTCAGTAGGTACCCATATAAATGTAGGAATTATTATTATGTGCCCCACTGGCTCTACACCCCATGTGAGGGAACCACCACCCTAAATTCATCTGGCATTGATGCAGAGACATGGGACCAAAAAAAGGTTCCGTGCAAACCAGGTATGTGTTTGAAGGACAGCCTTCCCACAATCCAACAATACCTGGATTCACCAGCGGGCTTTATGAGCCCTAACATACTGGTCATGGCCAGTAAGTTCCGGAACAGTAAGTACCAGGGCTGTCTTTAGCACATTGGGGGCCCTGATGCAGGGATCCCTCGGGCACCCCCACCCCTACTCTTTTTTTAAAACAACAACAACAACAACTCTGCACCTCCAGCTCTTCCCCTCCATTTAAAAAAAAGGAAAGCTCTTGCCTTCCCTGGAGGAGCTCGCCGTCTCCCCCGAACCGGAAGGCCTCGGGGCAACACCTCGGCTGAGTCGAGAGCCACAGGACCGGGAAGGGGAGAGCGCAGTCTGCAGAGAGGCCCGGCGTCCTGGCCCCGCAGAGCCAGCAGGGAGAGCCCCGCTCCTGCAGTCCGGAGCCCTCCCGCTGGCAGCGGAGGCCAGATGGGCGCCAGCGGGCAGCGGGGAGAGTCCTAGACTGTGGGAAGACATTCGAGCCTTCCCGCCAACAGGAACGCCAATGAAAAGCAGCGCCAGGGTGAGGGATAACCCTGGCGCTGCAGAGCGGAACAGGGTCCTAGTGACCCTGCTCCACTCGCTTACCTCCCTGAGCGAAGATCCTGAGCGGCACCGCTGGCGGGGGGAAAAAGGAGGCGGCCGCGCAGCTCCTCCACTTGCTGGGGCGCCCCTCAGCACCCCGGCACCCTGGCGCCCCGCTCCACTGGAGTCAATGGGCGAGCCGGCCCTGGTAAGTACATTTCTTTCCAGAAAAAAATGAGATTCTCTGGAAGACACTTTCCTTGTCTAAATGTTCCTCTCTCCCTGCCCAGCTCCACCACACCACCCCTCTTTCTCGACTTTCTGCTCAGCAAGAAAGAGAGAGAGAGAGCAGCTAATTTATTCACGGAAATGGATGTGTATACGTCTCCTTTTGCTGCTTAAATTTCTCATTCTCCTGCTTTTTCCTTGAGGCTGCAGTTTTGCTGTCTCTCCACCCAGATTTTTTTCCACCTTCTCCCCCTGAATTGAATTGATGCCTCCAGATGAGCTCAGAAACCACAATTTGGAGTCTGAATTAACAGAAAGAGAAAGAGGAGGTGGAGGGAGAGAACTTTGAAGGGCGGGAAGGGGAAAGGCTCTTCGGCATTTGTCATTAGGCTTACGGAGCAGCGAGGCGCCATTGGCGTCTGGCTGATCAGTGGTGACACTTCCTGAAACAGCAAAAGTGCCTTTTAACCGGTTTCAGTCCGGGACTTAACGTTCGCGCAACAGCAAGTGGCAGGCCACGGATTCCCACGGAGAGATCATTGCAGGTGGATCCCGCTGAACTCCATTGGGCATTTCAGCCAGGCACAATTCAATTAAATAAAGCAGGTGGAGACTTAAAGCAGGCAAACAAAAACATACAACTTTCTAACTCCACCAGTTCATTAAAAGGTAAAGGGTCCCCTGACCATTAAGCCCAACTGTGACCGACTCAGGGGTTGCGGTGCTCATCCCACATTATTGGCCGAGGGAGCCGGCGTACAGCTTCCAGGTCATGTGGCCAGCACGACAAAGCCGCTTCTGGCGAACCAGAGCAGCGCACGGAAACGCAGATTACCTTCCCGCTGCAGCTATTTATCTACTTGCACTTTGACGTGCTTTCGAACTGCTAGGTTGGCAGGAGCAGGGACTGAGCAACGGGAGCTCATCCCATCGTGGGGATTCGAACCGCCGATCTTCTGATCGGCAAGCCCTAGGCTCTGTGGTTTAACCCACAGCGCCACCCCACCTGTGTTAGGTTAGGCGCTGAGCGATGGCACTGGACTCTTCAAACCTGGGGATTGGACTAGGACTAGGTGACTTTTTGGGTTCCTTCCAACTCCATGATTCTAGGATTCCTCTGATTTAGCTGGAACTTCTTTGGAAAAAATAATAATAATTAATTGCCTGTTGGTGGCCAGGATGATAGCTTTTAATGGACGGTGAAGTTGGAGCATAGGTTTCATGTGCCCTGGTTAGTAGCTGAATGTATTATCTGCTTTCTGAAATTGGAACCTCTGCCCAGCCATCGAGCTCAGTGACACCCTCAGGTACCACCACCACCCGCTTCTGGAAGCAAAACCCACTGAGATCTTGCTTAGGTAAATATACGCCGGATTGGAGATTCGATGGTTGGTTGATGCTTCCCTGGATCTTTAAACAGCGACCCTGTGCACATTTATCTGAGAGTAGGCCCCATTGGCCTCTTGAGAGTCCCATGGACTGCTAGAAGATCAAACCTATCCATTCTGAAGGAAATCGGCCCTGAGTGCTCACTGGAAGGACAGATCGTGAAGCTGAGGCTCCAATACTTTGGCCACCTCATGAGAAGAGAAGACTCCCTGGAAAAGACCCTGATGTTGGGAAAGATGGAGGGCACAAGGAGAAGGGGACGACAGAGGACGAGATGGTTGGACAGTGTTCTCGAAGCTACGAACATGAGTTTGACCAAACTGCGGGAGGCAGTGGAAGACAGGAGTGCCTGGCGTGCTCTGGTCTATGGGGTCACGAAGAGTCAGACACGACTAAACGACTAAACAACAACAAAGGCCCCAATGAATACTGTGGGACCCACTTCCGAACAAATATGCAAAAGACTAGGTCGTTGGGTGAAGTTTGCAACCCTCACCTGTCAGAAGTGAGCCCTATGCATTTCTATAGGAACTTGCCAGGAAAGAGCGTTTAGGATCGAAGTTTAGCTGACAATCTGCTGAAGAACTACCTTACGGTAGTCCGGATGCACCATCCGTGCAAGTTGCCTTCCTTCGGGAAGTGTGGACAGGATGGTGGCCTTAGAAACATAAGCGAAATGCAGTTGCACTTCTCGGATGCTTAGGATCGCCTCCTGCACTCCCTCAGTTTCCAGGATTTCCGCAGAAAGGACGGTACATACAGTAAGTGCCACTAGTTTCGATGGTTGGGGAGAAAGACAATGTTCCTCTCTGCACTAGGAATGGGGGAATCGGAGGTTCCCCACTTAGATTCCAGGTCCCAGCAGCAACATCTGATAGGCCGCAGGATCTGCTGCCTCGGATCTGCTGACCTAGCATGGGAGGACAATGCCTGATCACTGTTGCAAAAGGAAGACTTGATCCCCACTCTGCATGGTGTGATCGGAGTTCTCAGCGCCAGGATATTTGTTTCCCCTCTTGGTTATCCCCCGCGAAGTATGTCTGGAACGGTTTATTTCCCCCAGAAGTCAAGAAGCCTATTAAAGTGAACGGTGCCAAGCGGACTCTGCTGCAAAGTTTGCTGCGCCTCGCCAAAAGTCTGGGCAAGATCCTTCGTCACCGAGCAGGCCCCGGTCCTTCTATTAAGGGACTTTTGGGAAAGGGCGTTTATGACTTCAAATAAAACATAGCCGTGCAGGGCTTAATTTCTTGATTGATTCGCAGGTTTTGTTTTGTTTTCCAAGCTTCTACGATGCTCCCCTCCTAGACAAAGACATTCAAGGCGGCGGTTGCAATAAAGCAAGTTGAGACGAACAGTGCCTGTCTACTCAGAAGTAAGCCCCTTTTCTGTTCTGCGGAACTACCTACCTTTCTTGCACGTGTCTTCAAGACGGCAGCCTCAGTGCGCGATCCTGCCCACGTTTCCTCGGAAGTGAGGCGCACCGTGTGTTCAATGGAATTTAAAATCAATGCATTCAAAGGCTACGATGCTTGGCACGTTTACATAAGAGAAAGTTCCATTAAATGGCTCTTACTTCTGTGTAGACAGGTCTAAGGTTGCGGTGTTAAGTTGCAACGTTATGCGTGCTTACCTGGGAGTAAGTTGCCTTGAATTCACCGGGACTCATCGGCGCTCAGTTCCATACTCTGCCAGGGTGATAAATGGTCATCTTATCGCCCTTTATCTGAAAGGTTTCATGTATTTGTGTCTTATTTTAGTGGCCTCTCTAAGACCTCTCTCTCTCTCTACAGTTCATAGATGCATTTCCAGGTTTTTATTAGTTATTTGTTATACTTGGGTTTTTAGTGTTTTGCTGTAAGTCTCTTTGGGTCACTTTTGTGACTAATTAATAATAACGGTGACCTCGAAACAACAGGTGACATTCTGTGAACACTTGTGGGGTGTCTTTTCTTCGCCATCCCGGGGAAGCCATTTCAAATTAAGCAGATTTGGGACGGGCGAAATCCACAGCGAAGTTCTGGAATGTTTTCAAGATTTAATGGCAGCAAAAGTTTAGGTGAACAGCATTGTACGGTTCTTGACCACTATTGCAATATGAACAACACAACCTCCCCTCTTTCACACACGCACTTACGGTCCTTCTTTTTCCTTTCATTCCTTCTTTTACGCAAAGGGACTTGTGCGTTTGGGATGCTTACCAAGTATAGTGGCCCATTTAACTATTTAACACGGTGGGGCCTGAAACACAGGCTGGTGGTGTCTAGGATTGTTTCCCTTCCTGCCCCAACCCGATCCATAACTCAGGTGTGTTTTCCTACCAAGCTTAAATGGAACTCCTTACTCCCCTAAGGCTAAACCAACTGGAGCGGGAGCCGAGTGTATGAATGCCTTGGGCGTAGCCAGGATTTAGGGGGGGGGCAGGCCTTATGTTGTTGGGGGGGGCAGAACCGAGCTGTTGGTTAAGTAGTTCTATTTATTTACTTGATTTTGGGAAGGGCAGCTCCCTCCCCCACGGGCTACGCCCACGAGCGGGCGGGGGGGGTCACCACCGCAGATTTCCACACCGCAAGATGAAAAGGCAGCCTGGCACTCCCGAGACCTCGTGTGGCCTTGGAAACTCGACTTCTTGCACGGCGCTGACTCAGCAAACTCATCCTCCAGCTCCGAGCGCCGCGCAAGAGAAACGCAGAAGCGCCCTCCCTCCACAAGCAGTCCCCCCACGACCTCCCCGCAACATTTGATCCGGAGTTAATCCCCTGAGTGGCTTGGAGGATTGCAAGCTCTGAAGTCACCTGGGTCTTCAGAAGCGGCTGGCAATGTCTCTCCCAGGGTGGGAGGAAGGAGTCTTGAGATGACCCAGCGCCTCGGACCTCCTTGCCTTGCCTTTTGTGGCGGAACTCTTTCCGGGGGGGGGATAGGTAAGGGAGGGGATCGCCTTGGATACGCTCCTGCCCTACATGAAAAGTCGAGACCAGGCCGGAAACCGGAGCTAACGCGACTCCCAACCACTGTATATAAACTGCAGGGGAGCAGCTGCAGGCTTCAGCGGTGCCTTGTATTCTGGGCAACTGCTGCCGCCGCCTTCCTTCTCTCAGCTCTGCAAGGAAACAAGCAACAAAAGGACCGCTGTTGGTCTACAGCAGCCGATCTTCATTTTAAAGAAGGAAAACATTTAGATAGAATTATTTTTTAAAAAGCCTTTGCGATATTGCGGATCTCTCCCGAACGGCAGGCCCCAAACCCAAGTACATTTCCTTTTGAAATAATGCCCCATTGGGTTTTGAGTATCACTTTCTCGCAATAAGAATCTTGTGCGTATAAATATGGTTAGGGCTGGGGCTTGAGGAGGTGGGGATGGAGAGGATGCGCGCTATATTTAAAATGCAGAAGGAAATGTGGAAAACGGAAAGAGCTATAGAGAGAGGGAAATCAGGAAAGAACTGTGGAAACGAGTAAGCCCTCGCTAAGGATCCCAGTGGAAGACAGGAGTGCCTGGCGTGCTATGGTCCATGGGGTCACGAAGAGTCGGACACGACTAAACGACTAAACAACAACAACAAGGATCCCAGTAGTGATGTATGGAAGTGAGAGCTGGACCATAAAGAAGGCTGATCACCGAAGAATTGGTGCTTTTGAATTATGGTGCTGGAGGAGACTCTTGAGAGTCCCATGGACTGCGAGAAAATCAAACCTATCCATTCTGAAGGAAATCAGCCCTGAGTGCTCACTGGAAGGACAGATCCTGAAGCTGAGGCTCCAATACTTTGGCCACCTCATGAGAAGAGAAGACTACCTGGAAAATACCCTGATGCTGGGAAAGATTGAGGGCACAAGGAGAAGGGGACGACAGAGGACGAGATGGTTGGACAGTGTTCTCGAAGCTACCAACATGAGTTTGACCAAACTGCGGGAGGCAGTGGAAGACAGGAGTGCCTGGCGTGCTATGGTCCATGGGGTCACGAAGAGTCGGATTCGACAAAGGGAGTAAACAACAAAAAAGGATCATAAAAAAACAGACAGTGTGGCATAGTGGTTAGAGGGTTGGACCAGGTTGAGAGAAACCAGGGTACAAATCGTCACTCACCCATGAAGCTCACGGGGTGACCTTGAGGCAGCCACTGCATCTCAGCCAGCGCTACCTCGCAGGGTTGTTGTGAGCATTAAACGAGGAGGGAGAGAACTCTGTGTGCCACCTTAAGTTTCTTGGAGAGAAAGGTGGGGGGGTATAAAGGTAATTTAAATAATAAATAAATATCGGCGCCAGCCACCGTGGCCAATGGTCTGAGTGGTGGGCCACAGGTTCCCCCTGCCTGGGCTTAGGTCCGTGGCCCATCCAGGTTTATTCGTTCTTTCCCGGATCTAAGCAGGCCTTTCCTGTCATCGCCCCATAATGACGTTGATCTGCGTGTTTTTTATCTTTCTCCCCCTCCCCTCCCCTCCCTTCTCCCTCTGCCACTGTGCAGTCTCCCTCAGCAGTCCTGGCGGCCAAGTGGAGAGAGCATCATTTTCGCCATCAAAGAGCTGTCAGGCATCTCGCGTATGAATAGCTGCGCCCTGCCTCCTCTTTAAAGCATTACCCTTGACATCCACGCGTTTGGAGCGCTGTAAAGATATATCGTTGTAATCAAAGCTCTTATAATTGAGTTCTGCGGTTGGGAAGGTTAGAAAGCGACGAGGAAAAGGGAGAGGAGGAGGCGGCAAACTTCACTCCCCACCCCCCTAGCAGCAGCAGCAGCAAAACTATATCTGTATATACACTTGAGGCTTGCTCAGAAGGGCAGAAGCGCGGGGTAAACATCCGGCCTCCTCCCCTAATACTCTCTGGCTCTTTCGGGCTGTGTCCGAAGCGATCAAGCAACATTGATCAATCATGAGACGCTGGGATCAGGTAATCCAATGGAAAACGCGCTTAAGCGTCCAATTCGCCACCTGGTTAAATCCAAGCCATAGCCACTTGATCCGCATTGATTCCAACAGAAGCGCCAACCGGATTCTCCCGACCAGGTTTCTTTGGGAAACGCATGACAAAGCCCCGTTCATTTTGGCGCAGCTGATTTATTAATTTTTTCCAGCCTGATCCCACGAAGTTCAGTGGGGTTTACTCCAAAGTATGTGAGCATGTAGGGTTGCGCGCCTAGGCTTGCAAGCGGAGGTGGTCTACCAACTCCGCAGCTTGAGCAGAAGAATCGGCCCATTCATAGAAAGAAAGAAAAGAGCACAATGGTTTCTCCAGGCTGAGTGCTGTTTTCAGGATGCTTAAGGACAGTCGCAATGTCTCTGGACGCAGGATGCAACCCACATCCTTGCTAATGGGGGGGGGGATCTTCGGACTCAATGAGAATATCCCAAGGAAAGGGCCTTGGGAAATAAAGGCGCCATAGCCTGCGTCGCGAAGAGGATGTCCATCCATTGCTCATCACCACGTCAAAAAACGCCAAAAGCCCGCTCAGAACGGAAATCTCTAAAAGGTTTACCGAAACGGCTAAAAAAACACCCTGCCCTTTGCCACCGACGGTTTTTCCAGCGTAATGAGGGATAATTATATTTAGTACTCATATGACCCGTTTCAAACGTTCAAGCCCTCTAATGAACAACTATGCTATTTAGCATTCATATACAGTAAGGGTAAAGGTAAAGGGACCCCTGACCATTAGGTCCAGTCGTGACCGACTCTGAGATTGCGCGCTCAGCACACGGAAACGCCGTTTACCTTCCCGCAGTAGCGGTCCCTATTTATCTACTTGCACTTTGACGTGCTTTCGAACTGCTAGGTTGGCAGGAGCTGGGACCGAGCAACGGGAGCTCACCCCGTCGCAGGGATTCGAAACGCCGACCTTCTGATCAGCAAGCCCTAGGCTCTGTGGTTTAACCCACAGTATTGTACTTCAAATGTTAAAAACATAGAATCATAGAATTGTAGAGTTGGAAGGGACCACAAGGGTCATCTAGTCCAACCCCCTGCAATGTGGGAATCTCAACTAAAGCATCCATGACCAAGGAAGGTGTGTGTGTGTTCTCACAACAGTCCTGTAAGGTGGGCCAACGCATTATCCCAACATTGCCGATGTGAGGGTGGGCTGAGAGAACAGTAGCTTTGAGGCTTCCTTAAAGCCATCTAGATGACTTTGCGGCTAAGATGAGCCTTGAATATGCAGTAGTTCGCTTCTAAAACTGCAGTCCTGTCTGTACACACACATCCCAGGAAGAGCAAGTTCCTTGCTTCTGAGTACAGACAGGCAGAGTTGATTTCAGTGGGGCAAGTCCAACTGGCATTCAGTATACAGCAAGGTAAGCTGGGTCAGGCTGGTTCCAAATTGCCTGTGCGCTTAATGCCCCTTCAAGCATAATATCATAGCGCTGCGGTGATGAGAGGGGGAGGGGACACGTGAGCAAAAGGCAATGGTGTATGTAGCAACACAATCCGGTTCACAGCGCTAAATGCCTGTGATCTTCGAATGAAGAACGGTTGGATAATAATAATAATAATAATAATAATAATAATAATAATAATAATAATAGTTGGTTTATCCAACGAGCACGTACGGAACGGTCCATGAGGAAGCGTTGAGCAACTGTGTGTGTGTTAACCACCAAATATCCGTGGATTGGCTGTTCTCGACTTCATTTTCAGTCTTGCCCTTGTAGTTTCCTTTCTCACCTGACTGTGCCAAACATAGAACCTGACTGTGCCAAACATAGAATCATAGAACCATAGAGTTGGAAGGGTCCCAACCCCCTGCAATGCAGGAATCACAGCTAATCCGCTTGAGGCGCAGTTGCCAATCTGATGCTATCTTCCACAAGCTGCGGCACGAGTCCTTTTGTCAAGCTGCGATCAGGAGAGGAGCCCCCTGCCTACTATGTGTTTGTTTGCTTTTTTAACTTTTGTCCTGAATGAACCAGTAGAGAATGACTGAAACAACCGGGCTACTTTCCAGCTTTTCTATTCCTTCCTTTTCTTTCTCTTTCTTTCTTTCTTTCTTTCTTCCTTTCTTTCTTCCTTCCTTCCTTCCTTCCTTCCTTCCTTCCTTCCTTCCTTCCTTCCTTCTCCTGTTTTTTCCAGTAGAGCAGGCGCTCCATTGCAGAGCACAGCTGCGTCCATTTAGGGTGCAGGACCTGAATTTACAAGGCGCTGGATCTTTCCAAGAAATCCACTGATGTGAACTAGGACGGAGACGCTAACTAGGCTTTTAACACAGGTGCTCTGAGCCTGGCCTGGTTATGGTCAAAGAAGTCCATTCGTGGCCCTGTGACATCGCTTTGTTCCAACACGATTTGGATAGACAAAAACTAACTAGCTACACTTGGTGGCCCTTGATCGTTCCCCTTTCTGGACTCTTGGTCATCTCACTTTAGCGCCTAATGTTAAGAGGGACGTGCTTTCCGCTCTATCCCTTTGGCCGAATTGGAACTGCGCAAAGGAAGTGGTTTCGTTTTCGAGAAATGTTGCTTCCTCGGGGGGGGGGGGGGCTTTTCCTCCAGACGCGTTAACATCCCCGCTTCTATTAAAAGGAGGAGGAAGGGCCGAGCTCGAATCATGCCAAGATTCACGTCCTGTACAGTATCGTTACAGTCTCTTCCATTTATTAGTATACAGTAATAAGTACCTTGGAGCAGATGTCGTTGATATTTGGATTAATCTTTATTTATTTATTATTTTCCTTCCATCAATTGCTCAGGAACACTGTCAACAGATTCATATATCACGCACGCACGAGCACACATATTCTGTTTAAAAGGACCTGAATAAAACTCTCACGCGCGCTCACTCGCAGTATGTAATTTTAACTATTTTGGAAGAGAGAGTGAAACACATATGTGTCTAGATGTATATACAGTACAGCCCAGTACACCAGAACACATATTCAGAGAAAAGCTGTTCAATGCATCCCGTTGTTTTGTTTAGCTCTTGGCCTAAAACTCAGGATTTTGTCTGCTGGGCGCACAACAACAATAATAGTAATACCCGCAGCGTTTCGGAAACTTACAAATGTGTGTGTGTGTGTGTGTGTGTGTGTGTGTACATTTTGATGCGCGAAATTGCCTCTCCACACATACACACCCACTCCACTTCACTACCCAGGTCATTAAAAGAGCCTGTGGGGATTTTGTGAACATAATTCCGGATGGTCTCTTAGTTCAGATCTTTGAAAAAAAAAGCCAAAACAAAGGATCTCTTCAAAGCCAAACAAGAGAGCAACCAGTTGGGGAGGTCTTTGAAACTACTCAACAGATCCTCGCTGGCCACCTGCTCTTTTCCAGAAAGTTCTCTTCTCTGCCCACCCCAACTTAAAAAAAAATGATACAAAACTCCAGGGGCCTGCCTTAAGCGTTTCTCTCCTGTCCTCCGGGTTCTTTAGTCTTCTGAGTAGTATATTATTCTGCACCGTAAAAGAGCCTTGATATTAGGGCGGAACTACAGAGCTGCTTAGCTCCGCCCTTAAACGTCAAAGAATGGCTTCAAATCCCATTAATGTCAAGAGAATCTGCTCGCAAGTAGGATCAAGCTGAAAATGTGCTGCCTGTGGATATCTGTCTTGGGACATATCGCAAAGAGTTCGTAGCTGAGCTCAATTTATCCAGAACCAGTGCCAACTACATTTTCGGGTCTCTCATTATTACAGATTATTATTAGTAGTAGTAGTACCGTAGTAGTACGGTATTAGTATTAGTATTAAAGGTAAAGGTAAAGGGGCCCCTGACCATCAGGTCCAGTCGTGTCCGACTATGGGGTTGCTGCGCTCATCTCGCTCTATAGGCCGAGGGAGCCGGCGTTTGTCCGCAGACAGCTTCCGGGTCATGTGGCCAGCATGACAAAGCTGCTTCTGGCGAACCAGAGCAGCGCACGGAAACGCCGTTCACCTTCCGCCGGAGCGGTCACTATTTATCTACTTGCACTTTGATGTGCTTTCGAACTGCTAGGTGGGCAGGAGCTGAGAGTAATAGAAGTCAAAATTCGAAATATTTCCAAGAGTATTCCCACCCAAATCCATAGCTGCCAAGTTCTCCCTTTTTTTAAGGGAAATTCCCTCATGCTGAATAGGCTTCCTCGCGAGAAAAGGGAAAACTTGGCAGCCTATGCAAATCCTACCTGTCGTCGAGTCTGGCCCGTTCATGACAATGGAAATGCAACTTTCAGAAGTAGTCACAATTGAACGCGATTCTCCGATTCTCGCAAAATCGTTGCCAACACCATAGCAGTCCCCTCCCCCCATTATCCTGAACCCATCAGCATATTTTAAATCAGATTTGCATCTGAGTCCCCAGTGCATTGACTTGGAATCAAATGGCCAATATATTGCGCAGGAACATATGAGCGCGATGCGATTCTTAACAGAGCAGTCCTGTCCCGCTGAGCTCAAGAGGACTTGAACTTCCTGATAGTAAGAGCTGTTCGGCAGTGGAATTTGCTACCAAGGAGTGTGGTGGAGTCTCCTTCTTTGGAGGTCTTTAAGCAGAGGCTTGACAGGCATATGTCAAGAATGCTTTGATGGTGTTTCCTGCTTGGCAGGGGGTTGGACTGGATGACCCTTGTGGTCTCTTCCAACTCTATGATTCTATGATTCCCAAGGATGCGTGCATAGGCTTACACAGCGTAAGTACGGTATGTTGACTAAGAAATGTCCCACTGAGGCCGGCGAGATGGACACCGAAGTGGCTGTTTTAGGACCACAACTTGAAAAACCTCACCCTGAGCATCATTCTTAGGGGCGGAGCAGCACTTGCTTCCAACGAATGGGCCAAATCCAGCTGCAAAAGCTGTTGTGATCTGAATGAGTTCCAAATAATCTCTAGCCACGACGACGTCCCACTGGAATCAACAGGACAGAAATCAGTCATGGGTCTGTCACCACATCATGTTGCTCTCAACGAGATTTGTTCCTAAATTTTGTAATTATTTATTAAGGTGTATGTATCACATTGATATCCCTCCATTCCTCCAAGGAGCTTCAAACAAGGAATATGACTCTTTCCCTTCTACTTCCCCATCTTATCCTCTCAACAACCCTGTGAGGTAGGCTATGGAAAGAGTTAGGGTGCCAACTTGAATAAAATATTGGGTGGGGGCAGGTAAACTCTACCCCACATAATCGATCACATGACATGGCACCCGCACACCATTTGAATGGCAATGCCCATTACCTTTGAGGGGGTCCTCAGATACTTTATTGGGTAGCTGAAGGAACCTTGACCCCTAAGAGTTGGCTCCTATGGTAAAAGTTAGGGACTGGTCCAATATCCCGCAACAAGCTCCGTGGCTAGGTGAAGATTTGAACCTAGTTCTCCCTGATCCTGAATATACTGCGCCCAATCCAGTGTGGTGTACGCTACGCTGAATTATGACCAGTATGTTTAGGATCATGGGGGAATGGACTGCCACCGGTCAATAAACATTTGATCTTCCGGAGCCGAGAGCTGCGTGTCGCCTAAGAAATGTCCCGTGACTACCCCAAATTTGTCGGTTAGGCATGTCAAACGCATGCGCAGGATTGAGTGCGTTTCCTCGGGAGTAAGTCCCATTGAGTTGAACAGCGCTGCTCGTCTCCAAAGAGGTGGATCCCGGCCTTAGCAAAGCAAGTGTGCCATTGATTTGTGTGAGCAGGAGGCCCCGCTGAATCGAGCGGAAAATCCTGTTTGAAAATCAATGAGACAATATGCCTCAGTGTGGTGAGAGAGAGAGAGAGAGAGGACGCTCCAGAGAGAAGTGGCCACTTTTTGAGCTTTGCCTTGAAAGGATCTTCTCTTTGAACGGGCTTCTCTTTTAACCAAGCTGGACCTTCCCAGATGGTTTGTAAATGCCAGGCCGTCGTTAAGCCACTGAAGTGTTATGAAAACTGCCGCCACTGGAACCTTGAAATGCCACTTCCTGCGTTTCCACGCACACCCCGCCATCGGCAGACAGGGGGAAAAGGAGAACCAGTTCCAAGTAGCTCATCATGATCTTCAGGTCAGGTGTGCAGTCAATCAAGGGAGGCAGAGAGCCCTTTCACAAGGAAACCTGGGCAGGTAAGGCGCCATTCAGGGACTCGTTTGGCCCGAAGCTCTGGTTTGGAAAAGGTTTATTCCAGAGTAAATGAGCTGCAGTGTGATTGCAGCCTGCTATGTCTGACATCCTGGTTCTGAGCACTACTTGGAAGTAAGTCTAATTGGAATGAACCACAGGCTATGCTTTAAAAGGAACCTGTTTAGAATCGGTGCATAGGAGCAAATTCCTATGGCCTTCGGCCTCCCCAATAAAATATTTGAGGGGACCGCCCACCCCCCACGCAAAGTTGATGGAAACTGTCATTTAAATAGTGTGCGTGCACTGCGTCATGTGATCGATTATGCGGGGCGGGGCTTACCTGCCCCCCCCAATTTTTTATTCAAGTTGGAACCCCTGGATCGGTGTTAGCATTTGAGACAAAGGTGCTGGTGGGGTAACGAGAGTTGGTGGGGTCGCTTGTAGGAAACTTGTGGGAAACTGCCGTCTTCTCCACTCAGAATGTCTCACCTAATAAGAGTTGGAACCAGATCATTAGAGAGAGAGAAAGAGAGAGAGAGAGAGAGAGAGAGAGAGAGAGAGAGAGAGAGAGAGAGAGAGAGAGAGAGAGAGAGAGAGAGAGAGAGAGAGAGAGAGAGAGAGAGAGGCCACATGGCGTGCTTCTGACTTACAAGGCTGGTGGTTTCTGCGTTTAATACGATTTGAATTTAGAAATGGGAGAAGGACAAACCCAAACCAAGTGGATGGATTCTGTCACCTGCTAAAATCAAACCTCCGCTTCCCCGCCCACTCTGTTTAGGAACTAGGGTAGTGCCCTATACTAGTCCTGCTTAGAGTAGACCCAGTAAATAGACATGACGAAGGTAGGCTCAGTCCTACCATAGCAACCCCGAGCCTTTCAGTCGAGAAAGAAGAGCGCTATGCTCCTCTCTGTCTTGCTTCCCTGCGGTTCGTCCGGCCTCCTTTCAGGCAACCGAGCCAAGCCCAACCTCTGGATTCGAGGCTGGAGGACAGTTTTAAGCGTTGGATTGGCCATCAAATCATGATGATCACACTCATATCCTAGGCGTTTCCCCCCTGGAATGCATTCCAGAAAAGTAGCCCTGGTCCCTGCTTCAGCGCCTTGAATAAATAAACAGGACGCAATCTGGGCCTTGTGATTTCATTTGGCGTAGACCGCCTAATTCTGGGCGGGATTGTGGTTTGAGGATCGCGCAATTAAAAAAAAATACTGGACTGAGAAAGCCCATTAAACTCAATATGACTTCTAAGTGAATATGCTGAGAACACGACTGCCCACGAGCGCGGGATTATGTGAGAAGGAGAGTTAGGCGACCCTTAATGAAACCCACAAGCCCCCCCCCCTCTTAAATCTTAGGGAAATCATGTCGCCGTAGGAAGCCACCGTCCTCCTGTAATCCCATCACCGCCTACCCAGCTGCAATCCTAAACCTATTTGCCGCCATGAGTTCAGTGACGAGCATTTATCTAATCGGGGGCGAGGGGTGGGAGCGTGTGTGGAATAGTTAATGAAAGGTGAGTTGTTGAGGGAGAAATATACCCAATGATTTTCTCCCTCCCTCTCTCCCTCTCTTACAGTACTTGGACAGGCCGTACCGTCGATACCAAGCATGCCAGCCAACTCCTAGAGGCTGAGGTCCCTTCAGGCCCACCCCCCGCAAATTTTTTGAGGGGGCTTAGCCCCCCCCCAACAAAAAGTTGATGGCCATCACCATTAAAATGATGTGGATGCGTTCCGCCTCTTGTGTTCAGTTATGCGGGGCGGGCTTACCTGCCTCCCCCCAAAAAATATTTTATTCAAGTTGGCACCCCTGATGCCAACCAAGTATGCTTGGGATCGCAGCCAGGATGTGACAAAAACTCCTGGATGGTCATTCCAGGCGTAAAGAGATATGGTGGGGAGTCCTAGCAAGGCTTTTTAAACCTTATCCCCGCCTCCGCCCCCGCTACATTTGGTGCCCACACCTCCCAGGTCCACCGTGTCGTGCACGTCAGAAGCGATGGCCATGCGTTCAATGGATGACACGCGTCAGAGACGGCACTCCAGCTTCTTTTCGGAGTGGAAAGGCCTGTTCTAAGCGAGGTTGTCTCCCTGGTCAGTTTCGTCAGCGGACCACCCAGAATACCAAGGGAGCTCAACGACGTCTCGCTGGGAGATCGTCATAGCTGCCAAGTTTTCCCTTTTCTCGCGAGGAATCCTATTCAGCATAAGGGAATTTCCCTTAAAAAAGGGATAACTTGGCAGCTATGGAGATCGTCTACCCGCCTTCTCCAAAGCGCTGGCTCGAGTGCGCGCCGGGCCTTCCCTTCGCTTTGGATAAACGCGGCTGTTCTTCCCTCAACTCCTCCCCCCCCCCTTCAAATCGCCTCGTCTCTTTTGCAGCCAAAGCGGCTCTTTAATAAAAGGCGCAGGGAGGCAAGACCAGAACCCGCGTCCAAACCCCTGCTTAATCCAATGAAGGCAATTTCCGAGCGTAATTGCGAACATGTTTTAATGCATATGCATGAAAAGGGCTTCTTCTCTCCTTTTTTTCCGAGAGACCGACTTTACATGCTTATGTAATTGATTGAGGCGCTGACCCGCTATTCAAAATGTTATTTGAGAACCATCAGAATGCGTAAACTTGCAAATTGCCCAGCTTGTATCTGAATTAATACCTCATTCATCATCATTATGGGTTGATAAGTTAATTTAACCATTTCATTCTGCCTTAATGAGCTATAGTTAAATTAATGCCACATAATATATGAAAGTAACATTTAAATAGAGGCACTGGGCTGAGACAAACAGAGGCTGCCGCTATTTGGGCTTGAAATAACGTGACATAAATCTTTTCTTCATTACAGGAGCCAGTCTGTTCTACTAGCAGTTATGAAGTATTTATTCATTCGCTTGCTTTTGCTACACACCCGTCCGCCCGCCCGCTCGCCCTCCCCTCCCTGCGCAGAGCCTCCCCCACCCCCGCCCGACAAAGTTGCTTTGCCAAATAGCATAGGTAAATTATAGGCGCTTGTAAATAATGCCCGAGGATGGCTTTTATTAAAATGAAGCGGGGGGGAGGGAGGAGAGCGGGGAGGACAGACGCCCGGATCGCTTCCTACATACTGACAAAGCCTCCAAAGAGACGCGTCCTTGTTTCCTTCAATGCCTCTACGCCAGGCCCAGTTGGGGAGGCGGCCCAGGCATCTTTTTAGCCAAGGTGATGGTGGGCACACGTGCGCTTTCCCCTCGCCAAAACAGAGAGAATCCGTTAAATAAGCGCAGGGCCTCACGAAGCGGTTTATCGCCGGGATGTATTTTCAAGGTGAGGGCTCTCCCCGCTTCGCCACGTAGGAGGGACTGCCTCTGAGCACGTGCGAAGTGCCCCCTGCGCCGAGGGAGGAGAAGCATCCTTCTAGAAGAAGGGTGCCAATTTCAATAAAATGTTGGGGGTCCCAGGTAATCGATCACATAATGGCTCAGACACGCCATTTGAATGGGAATTCCTCTCAACTTTTTTGGGGGGGGGGTCTGGCCCCCTCAAATATTTTATGGGGGGAGCAAAGGGACCTCGGGCCCTAGGAGTTGGCTCCTATGCTCTGGGATTTGGCTGTGTCTGGGAGGGCGTCCTGATCAGAGGACAAGCTATGATGGAAGCTATCAGCAATGGGATTTCCTTCTGAGTAGACTTGAGTGGGACAGGATCGCAGCCTGCCTCCATTGCGAGCTGCTCCCCCCTCTCCCTGCCACTCGCCAACTGAACAGGACATCAGAGCCTCCAAGAGGTCCGTCCCACCTATGCCACAGGTTGGTGGTGGTGGAACAGAGGCCTTGTTTACAGATCGATTGAACAAGCTACGGGGAGGTGGGGGCTCCGGACGCCCACGAATCCGCATCCAATGGAACCCCAAAGCAAGCCCCTGGCCTGGTCGGGATAATAAGGGTGGGATTCCGGAAGGATCTGAAACTTGACTTTAAGCCTCTGCTTAAACCTTGGAGGCCTGCGTTGACTTAAGCCTGAGGTGTGTCTGAAAAACGCTCGCGATGCCACCAGGTGGGCGTTCTGTGACACAGAAGAGAGCCAGGCGAAGGTGCGTGTGGGGAGAGAGAGAGAGGTCACGTGACAAAGTTCAAGACTATGCAGGACCCCCGGGGAGGGGAGATTTCTTCCTTTTTCATTGGCTATTGCTTCCTTTCAGCTGTTCTGTTGGGGCCTTTCCCATCCTAGATGCAATCCTACCTGGGAACAAATTCCAACAGAAGAGAGACTTCCGAGTGACCAAGTACAGGAGGAGCGGGCTGCTCTGGAGTCTTGCAATCACAGATAGGCACACTTTGGTTGGA
>NC_083276.1:111365851-111408936 GCF_963506605.1 Zootoca vivipara | reverse complement strand
TTATATGGCATTCTGTTCTCAGGATGACTAAACTCACATGTGCTTTGTGTTGATAATTTACTGAACACATACAAACGATGGAAGGAGTTTAAGGCAAAGATGACATGGTAAGGGAGAAAAGATCTGGACCATTTTGAGTGGGAAGAAAACTGCTGCTCCTACTGTTACAAAGTGAACAGGTTTTGAAGTCAGCAATTTGGATCAATTTTATATTGTGTGCGTGTGTTTTGTAGGAGAAACAGTAGAAATATAAAATAATGGTTGTCTTTGTGAGCAGGCAGCTCTGATGATGTCTGCAATGAAAACTGTGCGGTGCACTGCTGAGAAACCCATTTTGTTCCCCCATTCTAAGTGCTATCACAGACAATAAAATTGCCTGAAATATGAAGTAATGGCTGGCTGTTGCTTAATGTGACAGGGGGTATGAGAGGTTTTGGCCTTTAGTATGCTTTAATGGGGTGCTTTAGAAAGTAACTATGCAGCAAGTGACACATCTATTTATTAAACACAATTGCCCCAAAACAAATTCGCCACATTCTTCCTCTCCAGAGAATGCATTATGAGCTAGCTTAATTGTGCAGGCTTTTCTCTCATTCTGACAACTTGACAGCCCTTGTCAGCTTTTAAGAGTTGGCCACTTCAGGGTGTCATACCTCTGTTCTGGGTGTTGCCATTCCTCTTCTGTGAGCAAATAGGACTCAGGACTGCTTTACACGTAGCTTAAAGGCAGAAGCCAACCCATCTTCAGTCAGCCAAATCTTATCAAATGTCCATGTATCTGGGGGCAGCATTGTAGTGCAAGGATGGAGAACCTCTGGAGCATTTCTATTGGGCTCTGGGAACTCACAGGACCCTGGTCTCCCCAGGTCATACAATTCTCTTGTCCTATTCTACCCTGTCCTCAAGCATTATTTTTTTGTCTGGCTGGGGTGTGTCCTTGCACTATGACAAAGCCTCTTGCCTCTATGGATGGAGAGCTGAATGAGTGTCTGTAGAACCCTCTGGCTACTACTACATGTCTGAAATCTAGCATGTGTACAAAGATCCAGAGGCAGCCCACCCATGAGGATGGAAGTGCAAGAAGAGGTGCCCAGCCCAGCCCACCACTTCTGCCGCCACCAGAACACCCTTCTCTCGCTGGCAACAAGGAGGCGTTCTGGCGTGCAGTGTTGCTGCTCATCTTCCCTGCCCCTGGGGTAGAAAAGACAGGTGGCAATGCCTTGCAGAACACCCTAGTTCTTGCCAAGTTTCATGAGAGGGGAATGCTCTGGTGCCAGTGGAAGTGAGGGGCTGGGCAACAGGAGGGCATGGGATGGCGCATTCCCATTTCACTACAGGTTCCACAAGGGAATGTGGCTAGAAAAGTTTTCCTATCTCTGTTCTGGTGAAAGACTCCACCCTCTGATTTGTACCACATTAGTGCAATGGAGAGCTTCGCTTCCAGAGATAATTGCAGCATGCTGGGAAGGCAGGATTTTCACAAGGATTATACTCCCTACATCAGTGTTTCTCAACCTTTTTTGGGCCACGGCACACTTGTTCCGTGAAAAAAATCACGAGGCACACCACCATTAAAAAAGTTAAAAAATTTAACTCTGTGCCGCCCTATATTGACTATATAATTATGACTGTAAGAAACACTTGCCAATTGCTGCTTTTCGGCGGGTTAGCGCTGTGTATTGGCGGCCGCCAGGCTCGTTTGCACTGAGCTTTGGGAAAGAGGAGGAGAAATATTGCTTTCCGGTGGGTCAGCGTTGTTTATTGGCGGCCACCAGGCACGTGACAATGCAAATCGCCCTTCTCGTCGCCGCACGTCGCCGCACACCAGCCAGCGTCTCGCGGCACACTAGTGTGCCACGGAACAGCGGTTGAGAAACGCTGCCCTACATGACATGGTTCCATGAAAACTCCCTCTATGTCTTGCTTTTATTGAGAACTAGGGTAGCCAACATAGTGTTCTCCAGATATTGTTGGACTTCAACCACCGTCAGTCCTAAAGAGCATGGGATGAGTTGTGGTCCAACATCATATGAAGGATGCTACATTGGCTACCTCTGGTTTAGTGTTATGTCTAGTCCAGCCCTTGGCCAAAAGATGAAAACCTCGAAATAGCTGGAGGAAATATGAGGGTTTGTCTATAATGATATTTTTTTTTCTGGCTCATTTCAATTGGCCCTCCTTCCCAGGTTTCATTTTATTTTTTAATAATAATAATAGAATAGAATAATTTATTGGCCAAGTATCAACCACACTTGGAATTTTGCTTCGACTACATTGCAATGTAAAGAAAAACGTACCTCATACAAACACTATTCCCCTCACAATACAACAGCACAGTGAAAAAACAACTTTATTATTACTATTATGGTCATTCTTCATAATACAGAGTGATTGCTGGCATAAGTACATACAAAATGCAGTAAGACTAAAGAATGTAATGAATAAAAACAAAAATCAGAAATCAAAATGAGAATACAGAGGGGAGGGGAAAACCAGGAGAGAACTGAGAACGCAATGCCGCATACAATTATCACATATAAAAAGAAAAGGGTGAGTCAAATTAGTTCTCGATAAAGCCTCTCCACATATTTATCTGTGGAGCAAGGGCTCTAGTGGGCTGTGCAGATGACTTTTCCCCAGTTGGATTTGTGCATTTCATTTGTAAAGTGGGAATCGGGGATTTATTTATTTAAAGCCTCCCTTTCCTTCAAGGAGCTCCAGATCGCATGCACTGCCTTCCCCCACCTCATTTTGCCCTCTCACCATCCTGTGAGCCAGGTTGGTTTCAGAGTTCTGACGGGCCCAGCATCACCCAGCCAGCCAGCTTCGTGGTCGGGCATTCTCACCACCATACCACAACGGGTTCTGTCCCTGTTGTTTGTTTTGCATACAACGAGAGGGGGGGGGAAGTTTCAAGGACTTCAGTTCATGCCTTTGCCCCTCACTAATGAAAACAGACTTGCCTGGTAGTTCTCGCCGGGTACCACGCCACTAAGCGTGCTTTGATTTTGCCAGCTGAGCAGGCTTACGGGGAAACTCACAGTGGAAAGAGATGTCCTTTTAACTCTTTGCGCTGCAAAAAGCACTCACCCTTGGGAAAGGGCGGCTCTTTGTTACTGCCCTCCCCTTGCGAGCGAGTATTGAAGCCATGTGTCACTGTGCTGCGGCCCCTGCCATTTCTGAAGACATAAAACCAAGCCCCTGATGGCTTGTGATAATTAAACTCCCATAACACTTTTCTTAAGAGCAGGAGTGTCAACCCTCACACTCTTGCCAAATTCCAAGTCAGGTAATTAAACACCCTCTCTATTAATTTCCCCCCTGTGGTGCCAACTGATTGCACTGCCCTCTTTTTTTCCCCCTTCCCTTTTCTAAACTGTGCAGTGTGTCAAATTGGTATGCAGTATAAAAGCAATTACCCTTTTCCCCCTTGTAATGGCTACCTTTCATTGGGAAACACATACCTGGCATCTTCTTTATATGGAGCACCTGAGAGGGTGTAAAATGTATTGTTTAAGCCCTAGTATTAAGTACTCTGGGATTTATTTATTTATTCCAAGTTCATGATATTGCTGCTTTCTTGGTTTAACAGTATTTCAGTGGTGAAATGCCGCTCCCACTGAACTTCATCAGTAACAAAACTTTCGGTGGTATTTTGCCTTTCCAGGATGCTATAGATTGTAGATCATTCGTCTTTGGTTGATGAAATTTCAAGATAAATGTTGTGAATATCTGAAAACAGACTTATATTTACCCATTTCGGAGAACAAACAGCAGGGGCTTCTGTCAAGGTGGTTGCCTGTATTTGCTGTTTTAGCTATGCTTTCGGACCTTCCCCAAATTCAGCTGACTAAATGCTAAATGCTGACATTCAACAAAATCTGGAATTTAGGATTTAACTCCAACATAGTGCAATTTTCTAGGCTCCAGTCTGCATCCATTTCATTTGTCTGTGCTCATAGGACACTTCCACCCACAGAGAGACACAGACATCTTATTAAGCATACAGTATTTTTTTCCTCTCAAAATATGCATTTTTCCTACACGTTTACCCCAGGATACACATTTTATATGCATTTTCACATTTTAAATACACATTGAAACATGCATTAGTGTGTGTATTTTGGTATATTTTTGAGTCAAGAAATGCATTACAAAATTCAGAAAAGTGGAAAAACTGAAGGACACCTGTGTTCCAATCCACATATTAGTCTGAGAAGTACAAATCAGGCTGGTTCACTTCAAATATGTCAACAGAATATTCCTACTTGCAAGTAAGTCCCAGAGAGCTCAATGGACCTTACTCTCCAGTAGTGTATTTACACTATGACCTATAGAAGCAAATGATAAGATTTTTAGTAATGCTTCAGTAAATATTTCAGCTCATACCCCAACCCCAAATAGGATTTATTTCGTACGGCATAATTGTTCACCAGATAACATTCAGTTCAACCCTCATTTTTATCTCCCAGTCACACAGAATCTCAGCCCTTAACAGTTAAATGACTTCATTGATGCAACATAGTTGTGTTGTATCAGTGAAGTCAATTAACTGTTAGGGGATGAGGTTCTGTGCAAATGGGAGATAAAAATTAGAGGGAGATGGCAACTTGCTTTCCATGCAAGGAGCATACCTGCCAAGTTGCTGTCAGAGAAATAAGGGACCGGGCCGGAAACAGCAGACCGGAAGTGGCGCTGCCGCCATTTTGGAACTGGGCGAAGCATGCTCAGAAGTGACTTTTGATGCTGCTTTGCCCAGTTCCAAAATGGCTGCCGCGCCAGAAGTCGCACTGCAGCCATTTTGGAACTGGGCAGAGCAGCATCAAAAGTCACTTCTGAGCATGCTCCGCCCAGTTCCAAAATGGCCACCACACCAGAATAAACTGGGGGGAAAACAAAAAAAAACCTGTTTTTTCAGCTAGGAACAGCTGGAAAAATGGGGATTTCCCGGAGAAAACGGGAGACTTGGCAGCTATGGCAAGGAGATAGATTTAAAGAAGTTCGAAATGAAGAAAAGCTACTGCATATCAACCTAAGCAAGTTGTGCTTCCTTTTTCTGGTTATTTGGCTATACCTTTTGATAAAATACAGGTAATTGAACAAACTTTGTTGCATTACATTTTTCATTAAATTATCTTTCCATTGATATATAATTTTATGGTATTACTCCCCCCAAAAAGTGGTGTTATGAGCCACTGATGTAAGTTTCTCCCCTGAAGTATCTCTAGTCACTTTTCTCCAAACAGCTTATGCCTCAGCACCATGAACTTGACTGTAAGGTTATGCAAACATGTTGTAGGCAATAATAACTGAGGCAGCAAAAAGGTTGGGCTCCAAATTGCAAATTATGGGGATGGGTGTCATCTCCTTCCGAGGAACTCTATGAATTCTTCAGTAAACTGGATTAGATTATTTTCCTAGTCTGATGTCCTTTGGGATCTCCTCATTAAGAAATGTAGAGAGATGGGACCCTGGGATTAAATCAGAGAAGGTTCCCTATATTAAGCAAAGTGTCTCTCCTCACAACTGGAGTTTCCCAGTTCCTGTGTAGACCCTACCAAAGTCTGCTTTTTTTTTTAACTTGTAAACTATTTAATGGCAATGGCAGGGGCGGGGGGGGGGGAGTGCCCCTCGCAAGCATTTCTGGAAACCTTAAGGGAGAAATGAGTCACCCGCTACCTTGCAGAGACAATGTTCCCTGAATGGGGTATTAGGTTCATTTTGCTGACTGTAGCTGCTGCTCCACTGCCTTCTAGCTTCTCAAGGACACGGAATAGCTCTCAAGCACTTTATTTTTAAAAGGGAGGGGGAATAGAGTTTGTTCAAAGCAGTCGATCTTGTGTTTCTTACATTTCCTGGCTGAATCCTCTGCAGTCTTTTTGCCTTGGTGTAAGGTGCCTATTCTTGTAATAGAGAATCCAGTGTGTTCCACCAATAGCAGTGGTTCTTTACAAAGGGAATGTAAACTGATAAACATAGTTGAGACCTACCTAAGTGTCAGTGTTTTAACAGCAATAACAAATGCTATTGTCCCTCACACTTCCCTGGGAGGCAGATAGGTCCACTTCCACATATTAACTTTTAACTTTATTTTATTTGTTTAATAAACCTATTTATAGACCACTGCCATACACAATACAATGGCATTATACAACTAAATTTACAAGTACAATAAATCATTAAATACAATGAAAACAATACAAAGCAATCACAGAAATGACTGGTTACAGGTAGGTAGCCGTGTTGGTCTGAAGAAGTGTGCATGCACATGAAAGCTCATACCAATGACAAACTTAGTTGGTGTTATTTTTTGCTTATAACATTGGTCTCTAAGGTGCTGCTGGAAGGAATTTTTTTATTTTGTTTCAGAAATGACTGGCTCATCTCAAAATAGTTTCAACAATTGAACAGGCCTGGTAGCATTTTTTTTTAAAAGTCTTCAAGAGATGTTGGGAAATTAGCAGCAAGGATGCCTGCCAAATCTCTCCTCCAGAACACGAGACTGGCCAACAGTAAATGCCCGACTTCTAGTAGACACAAGTTAGGCTCCTGAAATAAGTGGGGAAACTTAACAGCACTCCTGTGGATCATCTCAGCATTTAAGGTGGGATTATAAAGCCTCAGGTGATCCTCAAAGTGCATATCCCACCATTTCAAGGGTGTTTTCCTGCCATTTTCTTTATCCAAGGGAGTTTTGGGGAAGCAGGTTTTCTTGCACAAAGACCTCCCAATGAACGAGAATACCACGACTTGAATTTGCCGGAATATCAATGCCCAAGGCAGTGATATAGACCAACTCTGTGCAGTCCAATTTTGATTTAGATAAGTTTACATCTTCTGCTAATTGATTCCTTTGTCTACTATTATTCTGCTAAAATTGCAATCAAATCTGGAATGGGATAATCCAACTAATGGGTTATTTTAAACCCACAGCTCACAATGAGTAATTTCTCTGCTATTCTTGCATTGCAGCAATGTATTCCTGTTGCAATTAGCAAGAAGCATGGGTTCGTATACTGCATATTAGTTTGGGCTGATTAACATAACTCAATTTTTTAAAGCTAATCAGTTCAAATTGCATATTGAAATCTTATTTAATGCCATGCTCAAATACTGTAATAATGGATATGATACAAGAACCTCAATAGAACTGATGAGAGTACAACTGAATGTGGTATGAAATTAATTTAGCATATTCATTTTGCATTGGATACTAATTATACATATACTAACCTAGAAGAGAATCAAAAGCATTACTAAATAGGGATAGCTGAATTGGTCTGCTTCTGTTCTTTGTCAATTTCACATATGTTCATTCATAAATCTCTTCTCTCCTGTTTTTTTGCAGAAAATTGCAGGGTTTTTAAATAAAAAATACATGACAATTCATATTTAATTGTATATTGAAATTTGTACTTTATCATGTGTACATTTCTGAATGCACTATAAACTAAAACATGTTTCAATATGTTTTGGCTTCCCTTTAGCCAATAACTATATCACAGTTAGGATGGGGAAGAAATTCAAATTACATTTAAAGGCAAACTTTCTAATTTGCCCTTTCCAAAACAATATGCAAATCATACTGTGTTTACTATTACTAAATGGTTTCGAGAATCATAGTGGTGCTGAAGAATAAAAAAATATGTGCAATGCAATCCTATATATGTTTACCCAGATGTAAATCACACCAAGTTCAGCAGGAATTTACATTCCTGTGAGTCTGCATAGGATTACAGCCTTGATACAACATTTGACTCAATGAATACTTGAAAGTATTCCCAAACTATGACTATCAACAGGACTCTACTCTATTTTAAGCATTTTGCCATTCTCTTCCTCTTATCCAGTTAGTGTGCCAACACATGGGGAAGCAGATCTCCACAAATCTGTTGTTGAATGGGGGATCCCGTGTAAGCATGGGTATTGCCTTTTCTGGTTCTTCCCTGGTTCTTGCTGCCAGATGCAAGCATGCAATTCTTCAAAAAACTGAAATGATTACCGCTATGTTGTGCTACATTCATCTGCCTTTAAGTAGACATTGAATCTGTTTGCTTGTTTCTACCTGCTTTTAATTAACGGACTTATGTACAAGGGTTTCAAATGATTTGAGGTTGGCTTTCATATATCTTACCTCAACCATTCCTTACCTGATTATCTAGTTACAGGTAGGTAGCCGTGTTGGTCTGACGTAGTCAAAAAATATATAAAAAAAATTCCTTCCAGCAGCACCTTAGAGACCAACTACGTTGGTTACTAATGACAAATTTAGTTGGTCTCTAAGGTGCTGCTGGAAGGATTATTTTTTTTAACATTTTGTTTTACCTGATTATCACCTCTCACCATCAGTTAGGCTGTTTGGGGTTGATGTGAGTTAGACTTCAACAACGTATGGAGGGCACCAGGCTGCCAAATCGCACCACAACACCTGGGACTGAGCTCTGCTCTACACCCAACCCAATTCCCAGGTTTCAAGGTCTTATGCCCACCTCTGAAAACATGCCACATTTTTTAATGTGTATAACTGCAGTCTGGCCAAACTGCAGAGCTTTAGGATATTTCTGTTAGCTTCAGCAAAAAATCCCAAGAGCACCTCATAAATATTAGTGATGGGAGGGCCAAAGGAAACACCGTAAAACTGGAATTAGCATCCTAGCTTTCAGATTTATTTAAATTCATAATCAAAAGATTCATAAAACTTGAGGCCATTTGTTTATCTGTAAAAACTGCTACATGTGGCAATTGCCTTGGAGTTGGAGGGTAATTATTTTTAATGATTTTAAGGGGCTCCCGTCTGCCTTCGCTGAAGTCAGTGGTAAAGCACTCACTGGCTTCCCTAGGAAACAGAACAAGCTTTCTAATTATAAAGATAAATTTGCAGTAACACCTTGAAGAGCTTTCCTCAACCAAGAAAATTAAAGACAAGTTGGGAGTCATTTTTCTCTCTTTACTTCAAATTTCACTTGACATTTCAATTCCATTTCTGTATCGCACTGGCCTCCCATTTCAAATCTTGTCCAATAGCAAATACGTGAGAGCTTTTTCCAAGCACAGTCAAGACACATAGATGATTACCTTCTGGCACAAGCAATATTTAACCCACCAAAATGACTAATATAGCTGCCTTCAGGCTTAAATCAGAACAGTTATCCAGTGGTCAGCCTCCTTCAGTATATGCTGAAGATTGCTGACTATATCAGGTCCTTATGAGGCTGTTGGTCTTTTCTTACCCCTGATCCAGGATCTGAAGTTCTTAACATCTAGCTAAATATCTGCCTTATCTACCTCTCTGTTTCCAACAGAAGCCAGTTCCGAGGCCTCATCATATGAGGTGGCGATAGCCATTCTACACTACATCAAATGGACAGACAATTATGTGTCTGACGATTTCCTACTTGATAAATATGAGAGTAAAACACACAAACACACCCATTGAACTCTGTTTGACTTGTGTCCAAACATGAACAAGTATTTTATTTTATTACCTGCGCAGCATCCCTTTGGAAATCAAATGCATTCATTATGCATAATGACATGTGGATGGATGACTATTGTATAATGTCTGGGAATACCAGGAATCAGGTCTACAGAGAGGAAAAGGAATCCTCTCCACCATATCTATCCCATTGTCTTAGCAGCCTGACTAAGAGAGTATTGTTAACAGGACAGTATGTTGGCCTGTCTCTACACACACCCCACCATCTCACTGGCAGTGTACTTCAAATCGGCTGTATTTTTGCCAAAATGAGATATGTGACACGTGTGTTAAGTATGGTGATTAAAAATCCATCTTCCTTTCTCACACTGAATTGTGGAGGAAATCCACTTGGCTAATTGCAGTACTGATATATGTGACCTGGGGGTAGCTTTTATGTCTCCTCTGTCCCATTTCTGAAGATATAGGCATGTAAGCAGCTTAGGTTTAAGGATTTAGGGCTGCTGATGTTGCTTTATAGCTGCTCTTTAAGGTGACCCTCACTTTAAAAAAGAAGAAGACATTTGAATCTCCAAAAGAACGGTTTCTTAGACAAGTGTGACCCACCCCCACCCCCCTTGGGCAGAGAAGCTTGGCTGTCTTCTTTTCCCAGGAGCTGACCTCTGCTTTACATCAAAAATGAAGAATATTTCATAAAGTGCAGATCTATGTAATTTTCATGCCAAAGCAGACGGTTTGCAAGTAAGGACAAATGTGTTAGCGTGTGGTTGTTAAGCACAATATGTTGTCCATTCCGCTTTACAGAGAGGCCTATGTGCCTCAGAAGTCATCTTGATCTTTTAAAAGTATCCCCTTGCCCTTGCTAGCTAAATGCTAGCTCAGGGGTCAGCAAACTTTTTCAGCAGGGGGCCGGTCCACTGTCCCTCAGACCTTGTGGGGGGCCGGACTATATTTTTTTGGGGGGAAATATGGACTAATTCCTATGCCCACAAATAACCCAGAGATGCATAAAATAACCCTATTCCAGTTTTGATTGCAATTTTAGCAGAGCAATAGTAGACAAAGGAATCAATTAGCAGTAGATGTAAACTTATCTAAATCAAAATTGGACTGCACAGAGTTGGTCTATATCACTGCCTTGGGCAAGTACGCATGGTCTGACAATTTCCATTACAGTTGGCCTCTCGCACCCCCATTTCCACATGCCTCTTTTCTTCCTTTTATGCTCATCCTACCACATAGGGCAACTCCAAGTTATCAGTTTATTGAGCATTCATCCCAATTTGTTTGCAGGGAGGTTAGAGCACATTGTGTCAAAACTAGTGTTATCCCACCATTTCCAGGGTGTTTTCCTGCCATTTTCTTTATCACAGGGAGTTTTGGGTTGGGGAAGCAGGTTTTCTTGCACAAAGACCTCCCAATGAACGAGAATACCACGACTTGAATTTGCCGGAAAGTGACTGAATTCCACTCAAAATAGCAACAATCTGGAAACATCCTTACTCTGCATCCTTTTCCCCATTCCCTTTGCCTCTGGAAGGAGGAAGGACAGTGACACCCCTTGGCCACCGTTGCACCAAGCCTTTTCTCCTGTCTTACTTCTGTCCCACTTACTGCCTACAGCTCCAGTCACCAAAACTTGTGAAGTTTCTATTTCATCCAGCTGACCTTTTACTCCACATAATTTTTTTCTCTTTTGATCAGCATTCTTCTTGCTGACACTTTCACTCTGACACATTAGAAGGTCACTCCAGATGCTCAGTGAACATGTGGATTGGATTGAGGCATGGGATTGCATCAACTGTTCATAGCCCCAATCTCCATCCATTCGGAAGATGGTGTGCCTAGAGTCCTGGGCCTGTGTAGGCTTAGCCTGAGCAAACTGAGGAGCCTGCAAATGGAAGCATCATGAGTTGAACTCATACAATGACTTGCACTTGGATGGTCCAGGCACTCTGTCAAGATGGAAGTCAGGGGTGGATTCTGCTAGCACAATCATGCCCTTTCACATGTTCAGTATATGAACATCTGTCTCTTTTAGCGGCATATAACAGATGGATCTAACAAGAGAAGTAAGCTTTGAGGAAAACCTTCTAGGTGTATATTTTAAATCTTAACACTATGATGTCGGGGGGCAATCTTATTAACAAATAGCCACAAACATTGGAAGCACACGTTTGATATGTCTGAGGAGCTTGCGTTAGCATTTAAAACGTTTATACCTCACTTCCCCTTAATGGAACTACAATTTAAAAAATAAATAAGGCAGCCAGCCTGACGTTCACTGTATTTTTTCGTGTATAAGACGAGGTTTTTTTCTTTGCTTTAAAGAATTAGTAAAAAATTGGGGGTCGTCTTGTACACAGAATATGGGCACCTGTAGAATTTTTAAAAATATTTAAGCATATGTCCAGGATTTTGGCTTGGGTGGGCTGAGGCGGTTGCTCCTGCTGCCACCCCCCCTTTCTCCCCACCCCCTCTGGGCTGCATGCTGGTGACTGGCTCACCTCCTGAAGCCCCCGCTGGCTCGACCACGGGGTTGAGAACAGCTGCCACCGCCACCACTGAGAGCTGCCTCAGCTACCTCTCCTTGCCCTTCTTTCCTTTTTTTCCTCTTCCCCTCTCAAACTCCCAGCCTGCTCACCACCTTCCTCAGCTCAGTTTGCTCAACGGCATGGCCCAATGCAGAGCGGCCACTGCCTTCCCCCAGCTCTTTCTTGGCATCCTGCTTGGGAGCCTCCTTCCCCACAGCAGTAGCTGCCACCAAGGAGGAGTGTGTGGTGCCCCGGTTACTGCCTTTGCTTCTGCACTACCGGGCATTGCATGTACCTCATGCTGGAAGCTTTGAGGGTGATCGTCCCCCCAAAGATCAACAACTTGCTACCACCAATCATCCAGATTTTCACTTCTATTTTAGGGTTTCATTTTCTTAATTCTGGGTTAAAAAAAAATAGGGGCCATCTTCATACATGGGGGCGTCTTATACATGGAAAAAAATACGGCAAATCAGGTTGTCCCAAAGTAACTTAATTGTTATTGCTGCCCTCATTAGAATAAGCTGCTACTGCTCCTTCTTGCCAGAAGCCTTATGACCAATATCAGCCAATGGCTTCCCTCAGCTCTACAAGGTCTTTTAGCCTGTCACTGTATAACTTCTCCCTTCCTTTTTAAAGCTACCCAAATCCTATGCTTGGTTGTTGTTGTTTTAGCTTATAGTGAGGGGGAAGAGGGAGAGAGACAGAGGACCTCACTCCCCATCCCACTGGTGGCAATACTTGTTTTCTTTTCTGCCAGACTTAGACAGGGTGCAGTGAGTCATCCTAGATTAATGTCAATAAAACTTCAGGACATCCAGATTCTGTCATGAGCTCAATCTCTAAATTTGGCCGTTCCTGAGCAGGACTGGGTTTACTTCATTATGCTATGACTGTTTCATCACTGGTGTGCCACTAGGGTTTGAAAAAAGCTGCCTCCAGCCCCAGGTGGTGCCATAAAAATCAGATGGGTGCCATCTGATGATAAAAGAGGGTCATAATAATGGGTTTTTGAAAAGGGGTGAAAATTCTTTCCCTATTGTGTGTGCAGATGTATATGTTATTTAAGGCAGCAGTCTTTAGCTGTTTAAAGGGCTATTATGTTAAAATAAATCTCAGGGAGATAAATCCATAAGAAAAAAGTAAAAGGTGCAAGGTAAAAGCCAGGTAGGGGAGGCATGCAAGCAGTCTTTGAATAGTTTCGGTAGAGTCATTTTACCTTTCTTTCTGCCTCCAAAACAAATCTGCTATCTAGGACCTCTTCATGAGGAAGGCACTTGTATTCAAGAAGCCTACATAACTCTTGTCATTTTAGGATTTAGGGTCAATTATTTTTTTAATATTGTGCATGGTCACAACACAGTGTGCCCTGGAACTATCTCCTACAAAATCTGCTTGATGTCCCCTGGAAACATAAGAGGTTGCCTTCTACTAAGCTAGATCATTTGTCTGTCTAGCTTGCTCTTGCCTACACCAAGAGTAGCTACCACAATGTCCTTCAATTCCCATCAGTCCCACCTAGCATGTGCAATGGTCAGGAATAATGGAAGATGTAATCCACCCACATCTGGAGAGAACTACATTGGTCTACACTGACCAGCAACAGATTTCAGGTCTTTTAGATACTACCCAGGAGATGCCACACACAAAACCTGGGACTTTTTGCATGCAAAGCAAGTGCCCTTCCCCTTATGCTTCCTTCAAAGATCTTCTCATATTCCACCTTTTCTAACTGCTCCCCCAAAGTTCCCATGCTCTAATGCAGAAGTGGCTAACCTCCAGCCATGGCGCCCAAAGACTCCACTAATTTTGGCAGCTGTGGAGCAAAGAAATTAGCACCAGGGTAGATGGACATGGTTAAATCTCTCCACCCAGCCCAGGCCCTGTTGAGAATACAGTTGTCCCTTTCCTACATTCCTATTCCTGATAGGGATGCAAATTGCCTCCTAGCTGCACAGAACAGCTAAGGAGGAGGATGACCTGTATGCCCTATATCTGTGTTTGCATGTGTGGATGCAAGAGTGTGTGGTGATTATACCCAGCACTGGTATGTGGAGTGTTGCCCAAGGGTGAATACACCATTTGGGCAAAAAAAAAAAAGTTACAGTAGAACAGAGGTGACTAAAGTCTGTAACCAGACCTAAGTACTAGACCAGCCCAAGAGATTTTATTGTCTAGGGCGAAATGGTGCCAACTTCTCAAGATGATTGAGAGGGGCCAACACAATATCCTGATGTTGCACAACATCATGAGGAGCCAGGGGTTGGAGCCAAATGTAATCTGAATTTTGAGGGGGCCTGACTGGCACCTATGGTCTCTTCCTATTCCATGTAGGGGGGGAAAACTGACCAGACTGGTAGTTGAATCTTACTGGTAGTATGACTATCTTATGCTATCTTAGGAGGTGCAGGGGAGACATTGCCCTGTCTCCAATACCGCATCGCTCTTCATAATGGCATGGCTGTCATTTAAATAAAAGTTGCTGGCAATCAGAGTTGGGGGACACAAGGAAAGCGCTGCTGGAGTAGGCCAGTGGCCCATTGAGTCCAGCATTCTGTTCGCACAGTGGCCAACCAGAGGCTTATGGGAAGCCTGAAAGCAGGGTTTGATCACAATAAGACTCTTCCCCCATTTGAGATTCCCAGAAACTGGCATCTAGAGGCATGCCCGTTCTGGCTTCCCATGGGAATCTGGTTGGCCACTGCGAAAACAGCATGTTGGACAGCAAGCCTTTGGCTGGATCCAACAGGGCCCGGATGTTCTCATTCTACCTGTAACTGAAATAATAGCCCATCTCTCCCCCCCCCCAATTTACCACCTGCCTCTGTTTTCCTCCCTTTCCTCCACAGCTTCCCCTGTTTCATATTCTAGATACATAAGCCCCTTAAGGCAGGAACTTTTCTTCCTCTGTCATAAAAGAATCTAAAATGCATTGTGAGTCCCTGTCTAGTCTTCAGGAATGAAGCTAATGTGTTTCTCAGTATCTTTTTTTTATTAATGTGTGGGTTTTCCACATTTTAATGCCTTTTTTATGCTTTGTTACATGTCCTTAAACAGCTCTTCCATTTGCAAGCTAGTAAAGAAGAAGGTGAGAATGTGAAAGAAGCACTTAATCCCAAATTTAAACAGGCTGTTTTCTGTGGGTGTAGTCTTAGGCAGACCTAGTCATCGATTCGTAAGTGTAGTTTGGCAGCAGCATATATATTTGTGCATATATGAAAATTTGCAAGAGTTCTGCTTACCTTTAACTGTAACCATTTGTAAGAATACTGCTCACCTTTAACAGTACGTAACACTGTGTTGCTCATGGCACTAACCCACCGCTCAGGCAGACCCAACAGCATGGTACCACAGCCAGTGGGAGACACAGCAGCCTCTTTCAGCAACTGGGGAATTTTGAATCTGGTTTGCCTGCAAACTGATCAATAACAGATGGATCCAGAGATTGGGACACTCAGGGAGTGGAGCCACAGAGCTGACTGAGTCCCTTGGGGACTTCATTCAGGTCCACTCCCACTTGTCACTTCAGTCATCAGATCTTCCACCCACCCTCCCTGGAGTTGGGCTACTCATCACTGGGGGTAGTGTGCGTTTTGACCTTGTCCACAGAATGGACACTCACTCTTTCCCCGGTGGGCATTGGTTGAGGACCATCCTCTCTCCACCTCCTTCCTGGCAGTTGGACCCGCATGGTTGCCATGGCACAGCCTTGGGGGCATGACTGCCTGGCCAGAGAGCCAGGTTTTTTAAATAGTTTCACCAGTTTAAGTTTGTGGTGTAGATGCTCCTGGTGTCCAAATCTGCACAGACAGGAGAAGAATATCTTTAATACCAACCAAGGGGGTTGCAACTGCTACCTTCGATCCTCAAAGAAGAATCATAGAATCATAGAGTTGGAAGAGACCACAAGGGCCATCCAGTCCAACCTCCTGCCAAGCAGGAAACACCATCAAAGCATTCCTGACATATGCCTGTCCAGCCTCCGCTTAAAGACCTCCAAAGAAGGAGACTCTACCACACTCCTTGGCAGCAAATTCCACTGCTGAACAGCTCTTACTTAATGTTTAGGTGGAATCTTCTTTCTTGTAGTTTGAATTCATTGCTCCATGTCCGCTTCTCTGGAGCAGCAGAAAACTATCTTTCTCCCTCCTCTATATGACTTCCTTTTATATATTTGAACATGGCTATCATATCACTCCTTAACCTTCTCTTCTCCAGGCTAAACATACCCAGCTCCTTAAGCCGTTCCTCATAAGGCATCGTTTCCAGGCCTTTGACCATTTTGGTTGCCCTCTTCTGGACACGTTCCAGCTTGTCAGTATCCTTCTTGAACTGTGGTGCCCAGAACTGGACACAGTACTCCAGGTGAGGTCTGACCAGAGCAGAATACAGTGGTACTATTACTTCCCTTGATCTAGATACTATACTCCTATTGATGCAGCCCAGAATTGCATTGGCTTTTTTAGATAAGAGCTGGATCTTATGAAATGGAGCCTCGATAACCTAGCATTCTGCATTATAGTGCAGCTATCAAATATTCCAAAGTCTTGTCGAAAATGCCCTCGTTTCATTGTTTCTAGCTTGCAACAGACGGCAATGTTTTTCGCAAGCTCCACCTGGGGAATACTTACAGCAGAGGTCATGATTATTTTAACTTCCAAATCATTTATTTGTACCCATCAAGGGTTCCCTGAAAAGCCACGCAGAGCTACTGAAGTGACAAGTAATACCCATTAACCCACGAGTGTAATATTTCACTCTGCTCTTTCTCGGCATCTTTTTAAGGTTTATGACAGCATCTGAAGAGACAGATGGCACGGCGCTAGTATCACTCAAAATGAGAAAGGGAGTACACCAAACTACTAAAGGGTGAATAAATTAGGTTCATGCAAATGCTTCACAAAGGCTGCAGTTTAAGGGAAAGGAAAGGAAAGGAAATGGAGAGGAGGCCTCCTGAACAGCAGTGTGTTTGCTAGGTGCTTGCTAAGGAAGAGCTGTAGACCAGCATGCAGAAAGCTCCAGGTGTCTCCAACTAGATCTGGGAGACACTCTGCAGAGCCAACAAGACTCCGTTTGACAGATCACTGGTGTGACAACTTGGCACAACACAGGTTCCTATATGCCATTATAAATCTATGTGCCATTATAAATAACAGACTTAAATCAGACATGTGAAGAATTGTGTAGATGTGAGTTTGTGGAAGCACAGAGCACAGGAAGTGACAATATTAGGCTAATTAGGACTATAGTGGATGGACGAGAGGTCAGGAGTGAAAGGTAGATTTCAGAGCGAGTTGCTGAGGATCTTTCTCTAAACTACAGAAGAAACAAAAGGGTTGTATTGGTTTGTTTTCCAGCCCCTAAATTCAACTACCTTTGCTCAGGCCTTTGATGACTATTAGCTCCTAGACTAGCTTTTAAGATGTAGTCAACTATGTGAATGGCTGCCATTTTTATGGGCTTCCCTGCTCACGTTTTCTCATATTATTGTGCAGAATGATGCTGTTGTAATTGTTCTCAATTTGTTTTTTAGGTTTTTTTTTTACCCCACCCTGGGATCACTTGTGATTAAGACCAGGCTGGAAACATTTAAAAGAAATGAAAAATACAAATGATCAGATGGATGAATGTTGCAAATTCCTTTTGCCAACTCCCTTGTTTATTTCAACATATACCTTAAAATGTTTTTTGAGCTCAGATGTGCCAAAGCAGTTGGTAATAATTCTGAGGCAACCCAGTGGGGGGGAAGACAGGGGCACCATTGCTATCCATAGTGTAAATATTTGTTTTGAAGATTGTACTTAATAAAGTTGTGTAGCATTTGATTGTCTCATCTGTCCATCTTAACCACTATGGTAGAATGTATTTACCTTTCAAGATTGAAAATGTAATTGGTTAGATTTTGGGGGTTGTTATTTGGATTAGGGTCAGATTGGAAAGGCTGAACTTTGATTAACTTAATATGCTTGTCTGTATAACAAAAGAAGACCCCAATTTTACTGCACCCCCCCAAACACATACAAAGATCCTCTTTATATGTCTCATAGCTGCCAAGTTATCCCTTTTTTAAAGGGATTTTCCCTTATGCTGAATAGGCTTCCTCGCGAGAAAAGGGAAAACTTGGCAGCTATGATATGTCTGTGCCATCATAGAGGAAACAGCCAACTCTTTTCCACAGCCACTCCTCCGATTAGGAATGGGGAACTAATTCAATTCAGTTCACATTTAAAGGTGAACTTGCCAAATTTGCACTTTCGGAAACAATATGCAACCCAACTTACAATGCACATTTCTCTATCTGTTGCAATGCAATACTCCAACCAAGTAATGTGTACAGAGATGCATATACTGGGGTAAAGTGTACATGCATTGGTGAAAATGTCACAAATATGCATTACATTGAGGAAAATTGCTTTGCGAATAATGTATATTAGGCCAAATTATACCCCCCCCAAAAAAAAAGTATCTATTTACACTAAAATTCTGATTAATTTTCATAAGAACTTTTTCAAATAAAAACAACAACCACTAACTGGTGTGGAACAGTAGAGAACTGAACTGAAAATTTTGGACAACTGTCAGGGCGCCTGGGTGCTTCAGACGAGTAAGAGGCTCCAAACTCCGTAGCTGGTTTTTACAGAGCTTTATTATATACATATGTAGAGCACAGAGCTAAAAGGTCCATGACTGTTCAATCCGAGTCAGAATCCGGAAGTGCTGCTCAGCGGGACTTTCTCCAGCAAAGTATCCTTGGCGCCCTAAATCTCCTCTTTTGCTCCCGGTGCTTCCCCCTTCCCCCCTGTGTAACTGGGGGGTGGGGGTGGATGGACAACATTTCCCTCCCCTCCTCAGCTGCTCAGTTACTTCTCCCCAGAAACCTTCCCTTCCGTGGTGTTGCGCTCTGACGCTCCAGACACCTCCTGTGGTGGCTCTGAGTCGGCAGCATCCCTCTCCTCCTGGACCATCTTGCTGGGGTCTTCCCTGTCTGAGAGCCCTAGCACCGCTCGGCTGGGCTCTCCGCTGACCCCTGGTGGTGATCCCCTGACAAAACAGTTAAAACACTAAAAAGATTTTTTCCAAGGATATAATTTTTTTTAAAAAAGCAATTTAAAAGAAGAAGCCCTCTCTGCTGAGCAGCACCAGCAGTCCTTATAAAACCTGGCCCCACCCTGGACCAGGTGGATAGAGGCAGCAGCAGGGCCCTCAGGCTCTCAGCAGGGTGGATGGTGGCTGCTTTGTCCATCCACCCCTCTACCTCCCAACCGCAGATCTCAGGTGGTAGTTTAATTTGAAGGCCATCCTTGAAGGTCGATTCTCAAAAACACCATACCAGAATTGACTATGTCCCTGCGGAGTTGACAGCGTGGAGACTGTATCACATGTACTCATGTCCTGTCCCCTATATAAAGACCTTAGGGATGAGATCATCACACCGCTGGTATCCGCCATTTCGGGCCACCCATCTGAGGATATACTGTTTTTCCTCCTGGCAGACCAGACTGCCCAGACAACAGAGAAGGTAGCCTGATTTACTGAGAGGGCCATGAGACTGAGGGCCGCCAGCTGAAGGACAATAGCACCTCCTGTGAGAACATATAATTAAGATCTCATCTGTTTCATTTTAATTGTGTTATGCTGAATCCCGAGACAGCACATTTTATTGTTATATATAGCATTTTTTCTTTTTTCTTTCCTTTTTTACCAGGTTATGTAATATGAATCCTTTGTTGCAATGGCCTGTAGGCCACACAAATAAATAAAGTTTTACTTACTTACTTACTTACTTACTTACTAGTTTAATTTGTGTCTTTGGTCTCTGTCTCAGCTTGGTCTGAGGGAAGTCTGCCTTTTCCTTGCCAGAATGGAATCCACCCCCCTGGGCATGCGGAAGAATGTTGCCTTCTCATCTATCATTTTGAAGCCTTTGATTTTAGGATTTATATCAAGAGTTCTTTCTTTTTTTTATTTCAAGGCAGCTAGTTCCCTGCTTGCTTTATATTGAATGCTTTGGATAAATATCTTAGGGCGCTGCTTGGTGAGCGCTTTGTTGAACATTCACCTTGGTTTTGAGGTAGATTAGATGGCACTGACTGTTTAGTGAGCATTCATTCCAAATTGTCTGCAGAAAGGTTAGATGATGGCGCATCAAAACAGGAGTCATCCTGTGCTTTCCAGAACAATCCTTTTGGGGAAGCAAGTTTGTTGCTAAAGTTCCCCAATCAGCTATAACCGTGCAACCTGACTTTGCTGGTATGTGATTGAATTCCACCTGAAAATATTGACATTCTGGAAGTCTTGTAGCTGAGTAACAAGAAGGGCCAGTCCAAGATATTTGGTGCTTGAGATGAACCACAAACATGTGCCTTCCTTCCTCGCCAATGCTACCAAAAAAAAATACACAAGTAATCATGAAGGAGGGGACAGACCAGCAATTGAACAAAATACCATCATAGCTATGCTAAATTTGGGGGCTACTCTCAGTTTGTATAAATGAATAAATCAGAGGGTGTAATGAGAACTGAAAATAATGGCTTCTTAAATTATTTTGCAATATTTTCTCTCTTTTTTTGCATTAAATGTTTCTCTCCTCCCCCTTTCCCCCTGACCTTGCTTTCATTATTCCTAATAGAGACTCAAGGAGCTGAAACAAAGGGAGTTTGCCCGAAATGTAGCTTCCAAATCAAGAAAAGATGAAAGGAAGCAAGAAAAAGCCCTTCAACGCTTACACAAGTTAGCTGAACTGAGAAAAGAAGCTGTGTGGTGAGTGAAAAGTTATTGAAAGGTAAAAAGTACAGGGAAAGGGGGAAGAGTATTCCAGATGACATGATATGGCAGAATGCTTCGTGACTATTAAGATCTCGAACCAGAACAAAGTAGCTATATATTTTTGGTACTCTCTGAACTGTATGTTGCAATTAGATGTGACACCATGCAAAGAAATAAATGTTTTAACATTACTTTTTCAACAGAGCTAAAATGACAAGTATTTGAGTTAAAAACATGTCCTATATATATTTAATAAATCAGGTTTAGCAGTAGAAAACATTAGGAAACTAGGTCAGTCATTTGAATTTTGACAGGACACCACTGATGAGGAAAGGAATACGCTGGCTTGCTGCTAGTCTGCGCAATATTGCACAACCCAGTCCAATTGTGTAGTATTCATTCTGAAATTTGGGTCCTATTCTGCTTTAAGCAGCTTATTGATAGCAAATGACACATTGATCACAAAGGTTGCTGATTCAGGGACTTCACATACCAGCAACTGAGGAAGTGGAATAATAGAGCTGTAGCCAACGCTGTCATTCTGCTCGTACAGTAGAGTTCCATTTGCACAACAAGACTTCTCTTTCATCTACTCTCACCTGCACACATAAAAACGTGCTGGATCAGGCCCAAGGCCCATCTCGTCCAGCATCCTGTTCTCACAGTGAGCAACTAGATGCCCATAGGGGGCCCCTTCCAGCGCATGGTTTTGTTTTGTTTTGATTTGTTGGGAGGCACAGGAACAGGGGAGGAAGAGGAAGTCCCATTGTGCAAGCAGATATGAACTTAGCTTTTTCAAAGTCAAATCACTGGACACTTTAGCCCAATGTTGTCTACTCTGATGGACTACAGGTCTACAGAGTCTCTGGCAGAGATCCATCCCACCACCTGCTACCTGGTGATATTATCACAGAATCGTAGAACTGTAGAGTTGGAAGGGACACCAGGGGCCATCTAGTCCAAGCCCCTGCAGTGCAGGAATCTCAGCTAAAGCATCCATGACAGATGGCCATCCAACCTCTGCTTAAAAACCTCCAAGGAAGGAGAGTCCACAGCCTCCTGCAGAAAGAGGAGGTACCAGTGATTGAGTCAAAACCTGCAAAGGAATTTGCCCATGTGGAAAAAAATCTTCAAGGTCCCAGGGGAATAGTGGGTGCTACAGTGTGAAGATGCTAAGCACTGTAGACTGATGGCAGAACATCCCTAATTTTCCCTCCCCCTGCCCAACCCTCAATCAGTACTACTGGCAACATGCAGAGTAACAAGCAGATGATCTGGTCCAACATCAGGGATGTCACACATTTTTATCATTGGTAGCCTCTCTGCATCCTTTATCACTAGTAGCTCTCCATCTTTCATCTCATGGGACAGTTTGCAAACACGCATATTGCTCTCCCATCTGGGATTGCATGAAGCCATTGTAGACATCAAAATATGTGTAGTGGCAATATAAGGATATGCTGGGTGGGAAGAACGAAGTCAAACATTTTACTGCATTAAGCAACAGCTTCTCAGTGTCAGAAACCATATATACTATGGAAATGGCAAGCAGACGGCCCCTTATGGCTGCTGATGTATGTCACACTTTAAATGTGCAATTCGTGTCACAACTTTTATTGAGGTGTGCTCACACATTCAAACTGCTAATAGCATTTACTTCATCACCACAAATCATTGCTCTTAGCACATTCTAAATTATTTGGCTGCCATTATGAAGTATTTTCCTGTTGCACTGACAGGCAATTATGCGTGATGACTAAAGTCCTATATTTTCCTTCATTTCTGACGTTTTTAAAAACAATAAGCATGGGGTTTTTTAGTGGACTTCCAAGTGAAGAGATCTGAATTCTCATGCAAAACTGCTCTGAGATTTACTGCATTGATAAGAAAGAATAGCTCTCTAAGACATAGCCAATAACATACCATACCTCACAACCAGGTGGAGCACTGACAAAAAATAATCTGTAAGGCTGGAGTATCCAGCAATGCATTCTCCAGATGTTGTCCAGGTGCCATCAGACCCAGACAGCATAGCCAATGGTCAAGGATGATGGGAGTTGTAGTACCACAACATCTGACTGGAGGTCACCCCTAACCCTGATTTAAGAGAGATGTCATTTGACCACTTTTTCAAGAATATAGATCCGAGAATTGAGAATTTGGGTTATCAAGTGTTAGTTGTAATTCCTATGAATTATGTACCCCCTTTTTACACCTTTGACAGTTATCACATCCATTTCACAGGTTGGCAACTGACGCTGAGGTATACTCACAGATAGCCACTTTGCTGTGCAGGGCCTTGAATCTAAATTTCCCAAGACCTTTTCCCAAATCCTGCCTGCCAGCCTATACTTCTTAAGGGCAACTTTTTTCCCTCAACAGAACTGACTAATAACCCCCTGAAAATAGTAACTTTTCATGTTTCCAATTAATGGGTGGCATGACTTAAGGGATATCCTTAAGATATCCCTTTACATCATCATCACCACCACCACCACCACCACCATCCTTGCTCTATGGTTGCATTCAGCACCCCTACTCCCCTCAATTCTGGATTTGAAGAATAACCCATATTTGTAGATAAAGCAATTAATCACAGAAAGGCAAAATGAGTGACCTTCTAGTCTTCTTCCAGACCCAAGACTCTGTAATGAATTGGCTGCAGACCGTGAGCAATTCAAACTAGAAATAATTTAAGCCCTGTAGGTTACTGTACAGCTGAAACAATTTAAATCCGAAAACTCTGATTTAGCATGTTGCCGGTTGGGGTGTGTGTTATTATTATTTTACCCTTACTCCTCAGGCCTTTGTAACCTTTAAATAACTCACAGCCAGAGGTCCATATCCAACTCCTCTTGCTGTGCTAATGATCACATTATACCTAATGGTATATTTATTAATGGCGGTGCTTCGAAGAGAGAGGAGGACAATGGATCAGCCGATGTGTATACATATCTGAAATTGCAAGCTGGCCCCCTGGGGTGCTGTAGACATTCAGATACTGCTATAAATGTTTTAGAAATACAGCTAAGAGCTCTACATGCTACATCAGAGAAAATGCAAACCTGTCTGGTATAGGGTGGCTGTGCTCGGAGAGCAACTATTTAAAATGACCATGGGGGGTTCCATACTTATCTTCACTCAACAACTCGTGTGTCAAATAAGATGTGTTTAAAAGTCATTCCAAAATTGCTAGCGCAACATGCATTCCCAAAATGTCGTTAAAAACGCAGGGGGGGGGGGTTGCTGATCAGTGGCAAGGGCCATGCTTTGCATACACAAAGCTGCAAGTTCCGTTGTAAGCATTTCCGACGAAATGATCAAGGATAGCAAGACTGTCTGAGAGGCCCTGGAGAGCTGCTGTCAGTTGGGCTTTCCACCAAATTGCACACAAAGTGAAATTTGAGACAAATGCAGAAGATCTTGTTCAGTCAAAAGATCTGAAGACGTTTCGAGGGAAGCTAAAATAATTCTGGCAGGTGGGGTTTTATAGAGTAGGGAAAGTAGTGCCCTATCCTAGGCATGGTGCTTTGGCTCTCTATTATAGAGAGTTCTGTGCCATATGATGTCCAAGTGTCCCTATTTTCCAGGGACAGTCCCTGATTTACAGAAGCTGTCCCAGTTTCTGATTTGATCCCAGAATGTCCCACTTTTTCTTCGGATGCCCCTATTTTCATCAGAGAAATGTTGGACAGCATGCTGTACAAATTAAATATTAAAGAGATGTTGACATATAATTTATACCAAGCCCCCCAACCCCTACTCATACACACATCCAGAAAGGAGACTTGAGGCATAGAACAGGTTAAAGGTTCTATTTCTTAAAATGTTAACAGACTGGAGGATGTGCATTCCAAGCAAACAAGTCAACCCATAATAATAATAATAATAATAATAATAATAATAATAATAATAATAATAATAATTTATTATTTATACCCTGCCCATCTGGCTGGGTTTCCCCAACCACTCTGGGTGGCTTCCAAATGAATATTAAAAACATCTTGTGCAACCCAATCAAACAAATTCAGATTTAACAGACAGGTGAGGACTTTGTCAAACTCTGATAGGTAAATCCTCACCCACTCCTCCCCACTCTGGACATAAGCTGCAGCCTTGCACTGTGGCTCCCCAGCTAAGGTCAGTGAATAAAAGACTCCCTCCTCATCAGAAAAACCCTGTGTATGGTCCCCACAAGTGCACCCAGACCCCACGGTGCAGCAATCACCTATGTGTGTACTCCAGGCCCCAAGGGACACTCCTCCAAGCCCTCTAAGCACAATGTAGCAGCTGGTCCCTGAACAGTGTCCCTAGCCCAATACTGCCTCCATAAACCTAGGATTTGCACCCGGCTTTCTTACCTACCCAGACTCAATGCCATACTGGCAGGCAAGCCACACCTCTCCCTGAATGCCAATCAAATTTACTCAACAGTGTGAAATGTGTGGGGGAAGAGAGGCCCTAAGCGGAAAAAAAAATCCTACTCAGCTCTGGGGGATTAGCCTATAATGCCAATATTGCATAAAGGGTACCAATGGGCAAACAGGAGGGGGTCTGGAGCAGGAGCCACTTTAAAAACCCCTTCCAGACCACCTCCTATTTGCCCACTGATACCATGTGACCAAGCCCCTCTCCCCTCCCCATGGGAGCAGCAGGCCTTGCATTGCTTTCTCGAAGGGAAGGGTGGGAGCAAGCATGCCCTGCAGAATTGCCAAACTGATGTTCACCAAAATATATATGCTTGTGAGACAACAAATCCCTAGTGTTTTGATTCACAGCTGATGCATGCAATATGGATTTTCATAAAGACAGAACATTTGCAAGAGAGCAACATTGAATTCCACCTTTATTGATCAGTGGGGAGAGAGGTGCTTACATGTAAAATAGGTCTGGTTCATTCACACATGTAGCATGTAGGTGCCATGTTCACTGAGAAATAGGTAGAAGTCCCAGGTTCACACACATACCTTCCACTGAACTTTCACCAAACATGAAGCCCCACTCATGTAAAGTACTGGTTTCCATTTCCCCAACCACAATGGACAGACAGCATTAATTTGGCGTACTTGCGTGTAGGGCTCTGTTCATGCTGAAGGTTCTCCCCATGGTAGTGGGAGACACTCCAGTCCAAGGCTGGCAGGGGGTGGGCCAGTGTGTGTGTGAACCAGGCAAAAAATTGCCATTACATTTCTCCTAAAGAGAAATTCAAGACAAAATTTGTCATTCCAGCATAATGGTGTGGAAGACCCATAGAAAACTTCCAGTTGCAATTCTGTCCTTGTCACTTTCAAATAATTGTCTAGTTCAGTGGTATAGATGTCTTCCTTACTTCTTTGTAAGAGAGGAAGAACAGAGCTGGAGAATAAATGACCAGAAAGAGACACTGTCTCCCCCCTCCCTTTGTTCTTTTTCTTTTTCGTTTGCAGAGAAGAGAACCACATCAGGCCATTGGCATCTGAATATGTGCTCATTTCCTCCCAGGATAGAAGAGTTCTAAGACCTATCTATTAATACATTTCTTCCATTTTAAAAAAAGAGGCATTGATTTAACCACAGTCTTAATTAGAACCTCAGAACTGTAAAGTTGGAAGGGACCCTGAGGATCATCTTGTGCAACCCTATGAATAGGCAGCTGTCCCATATGGGGGTTGAACCTGCAGCCTTGCTGTTCTCAGCATACTCTAACCACCTGAGCTTATCTAGTCCATGCTTTGGCAAAGGGCCTTGTGCCAACTCTAGAGACCACTGCCTGGGTTCATCCTCCTCCTTCTCCCTCCTGTTGTTGCCTCCCCTCTCCAGCAAGCAGTGAAAGAAGGAGCAGTGGCTTTCAATCTCCCTTTGGGCAGCTGCACATAGTGAGCCCTAAGAAAGGCAAGAAATTGGGGGAAGCAGCAAGAGAGCAAAAGACAGACTCGGGGAAAGGTAGTTCCCACTAGACCAGGTTCCTCCTAGACACTTGAGCAGTGGCGGAGGAAGGGGGGCAGGGGGCGGTCTGCACCAGGTGCCATCTCTAAGAAGGCAACCCACGAGGGGCTTGCCACCACCGCTCGCTGCTGCAATCCCATTGCAATCCATACGGCGCTCGAGCAGAGCTGTCAGGAAACCACCCGGTGTCACATGCGCACACATCGTGCGTGCAGCGCATGCTACATACGGCGCATGCACATGCATTGCCGGGAGGTTTGCCCTGCCCCCACACACCCCGCACCGGGTGCCGGTTACCCTTCCTTCGCCCCTGCACTTGAGCAGACATTGATGGTGCTACAAACCAAATATAAGCCTATTTTGGCATTAAGCAGTATATTCATGATAATGATGGTAGCAATTGAAACTCACGGGACCTACAGGAGAGTTGTGCACACAATTGCCTTCAGCTCCCAGGAAATGACAAATGCATGCGTATCTTTTGCCTGTAAAATGTCAGGATTGTGCTGTTTTTGGAAAGAAGACATTGTTACTGCACTGCTAGCTTTGCATTTCAAATGCTTCTGAACTGCATTTACAGAAAGTGTATTCTCGTTTTCTTTCAGTGCTCCAGGGAGTGGCCCTATGTTCAGATCCACAACAGTTACAGTCCGAGATAATTGTAATGAAATCCCTCCACGTGCCCTCATCGACTCGACTAAAAAGGAGCAAGAATTCAACTTTGCATTATTGCACAGCTCAAAGACGGTGGACAATGTTGCCTCTGTGGCTTCTTTCTCACCTGAAAATGCAAATAACAGCAAGCCGGACACTATCAAGCCTGGGGATCAAATGCAGGGGCTCCATGGGCATAAAGTGGGGTTCTCTTTTGCATTTCCTAAGAAAGCAGCAGTCAAGCTGGAATCATCAGCCGCTGCCTTCTATGAATACAATGATGAAACTTCATCTGAACATGGGCTTAGCAGAAGAAGCCGGTTTGTTCCTGGACCTTGTAACCTTCAGGTTTCACTGAATGACGAAATATCTCTATGTTCTGAGGAGAAACCTAATTCTATTGTTCCACTAATGGAAAAACATGCTGACGATTCTCTCCAAGTACAGGAACCACCAGATGAACCACCCAGTGAGGGAAACGTGATAAAGGAGGTCATGGAATTAAGATCTCCTGCTTCTCATTTGAAAGAACCTGGGCTTGGTGATTCGGAGGGCTTTTCTGTTACTGTAGATCCAGCTGCCTCGCCAGATGAAACATCACCCAAAGTTGCCCTTGGGAACAAAGCCCTCCCTGCAGAAAGTAATAGTGATGAGCCCAATGGTAATAAAAGCACAGGTCTCCCTGTGAATGAAGATTGTTTATCACAGCAGGATATCCAGGGGGAAAATGATCAGAACCTGAGCAGTGATTCACCAGCCGCTGAAGTTGAAATTAAAAAATGCTCATCGGATGGACTGATGCCAGCAAATTCTGAGGGGGAAACAGTAGCTTTTCCTTGTAAGCAAAATTCACAAAAAAGACATTGTGAGCCATTTGTTCCTGTGCTTAACAAACATGGGTCAACCATTCTTCAGTGGCCATCAGAAATGTTAACTTACACAAACACAGAGCCAGTCATTTCATACAGTTGTAATCCATTGTGTTTTGACTTTAGGTCGTCAAGATCAAATGAATGCCTCGAGAAAAGTAAACCTCAATCAAACCATGATTTGAGTTTAGACTGTCCAGGTAAATCTCTTTTAGCAAATGTTGATTGTGCATCTCACATTAACACACATCCATGCAATGATGAAAAATTAACTACAACGGATACTTCAGTGGCAGAGGTTTGTAGCCCCAACAAAAAACAAGATGCCCTAAGCCCAGATACTTTGTGGATGATTGGAGAAAATGCAAAATGCCATAATTCCTCAAAATGTATACATGAAAGCTCATCAGTCAATGAACAGCAAAACAAAGCCTGGATAAAAAGAACACATGAAAAGTGGTCTCACAAAAACAGGAAGAGGAAAAGAAGAAGAAAGCTATGCCATCACCATTATGAGGAGGAAATTACTGAGGCAGATATTAAAATTTCTCCCTTACTCGAACAGCAAAATAACTGTGCTGATGTTGATAAACATCCAAAACTTCATAATGCTCTGGAACAAGGCACTGGTGAAAATGGAATGGGAGATTCAGTTGTGGAACTCTTTCAGCAGACATCTGAAACTTTCCAAGTCAAGAACAGTGACTGTGGTGGGACATCCACACAGGTCCATGGAAACCAAAGTCTACATCCCACTTGCAACATAAAAGACAATAGGGAATTCTACACGAACACTAACCAAGTGTGGAGAAGGAGTAAATCAATTTCTCACAGACAATCAAATAAACCAGGTTCAAGTTCTGGAAGATGCAACTCAGTTCATTCTGGAGCATGTTGTAGTTGGAGAATCAGAAGATGTAGCAGTAGCCCAGACCATAAACATTTGGGACATTTTCCTGAAGAAAAATGTGTGAATCAATCACAGCCCACAAAGAGAGCCTATCATTCACTCACAGAAGAGCCAGAGAGGTCCCATAGGAAACGGAGACATCATATGTATTCTTGTTCATCAGATGAAAGTTCAAGTGCACTGACCTGTTTCTCAGAAGAGAATCTGAGGCAAACATGTAACTTAGCAGCACCTTGTAAACCTAAACGGAAACGAAGGAGAAAGAGAGCAAGAACTCAACATGCATTTAGAGAGAGGGCACCAAGAAGGAATGTCATTGCTGAGTCTCCTAAAAGGGTGTGCGCAATCAATAATTCCCTCAAACTATCTACTGAAGAAAACACAGAGCAAACGAAAACACCTTCCATCACAGATGATGCAAATGGTAGTATGGAACGAACAATCCAGTCAGTAGAAATTCAAACAGCTCCACAATCCGAAGATTTGCTTTCATTAGAAAATAGCAAAGGTTCAAACTCTTCCAGTACAGAGAAAACTACCTCTCTGGAGGAATCTACATTTTCTTCTTCTTCTGTTACCGAACACAGTGTTCCACCAGTGGTGAAACCCCAAAACATGCTAGAAGAAGGAGAAAAGCCGAGTGTTCCTGAAATGCAAGCTCCTAATAAAGTGCCCAGTCTTGAAAGAAACTTTGATCAGCCTCCTCCTAAGGCATATCTGTGTCATTATGAAGTGGCTGAGGCTATGCCCCAAGAGAAACTCAACCCATCAGTCAACGAGTGGCTACGGTATAACCCAGGTATATTTACTGCACCGCCCCCTTTGCCCTTTAAAGAAGCACATATGAACAGCCACACTTTTTTAACCACAGAGCAAATTCTTGCCCCCTTCACCTTGCCCGAACACACATTGTTTTTGCCTCCGGAAAGCCACGACAAGTTCAAAGATCTGCAATGCGAGGCCTACCACCAGATCTTCCAGCAAAACATGCTTGCTGGTAAGATGAAGCTGACCTTCCCTCCAGCTGCAGTCCAGCCTTCCAATCCCCCTCTGCAGCCCTTGCCTTTGCAGCAGCCTCTGTGCTCTACCTCGGTCACCACAATCCACCACACGGTTTTGCAACAGCATGCAGCAGCCGCAGCAGCAGCCGCAGCTGCTGCAGCAAGTACATTTAAGGTCCTTCAGCCTCACCAACAGTTTCTTTCCCAAGTCCCGGCTCTTTCACGGACACCTTTACCTCATCTGTCAGTCGGGCCAAGACTTTGCCCTGCAAGTCACACAGCCATCGTTGGCCCACCCCAACTGCCCCTCATTCCAGCTTCAGTTCTCCACCCAAGCCATTTGGCATTTTCCCCATTGCCCCACACACTGTTCCCCTCACTCCTGTCACCACATCCTGCAGTCATTCCTTTGCAGCCACTATTCTAGGTCCCATGAGGGGCTGTCAAACTAGAAGGACAAGTCTTCGATTGAAGATACCGTACATCAGCACTGTTCATCAGAACCATGGACAGATCACTCTACCAATAGACTGAGTTTAAGAGGTTGCAAGAGCCCTCTGATATAGAAGAATTTGCTATTGGTCTAAAAACGCAAATATTTATATGTAAAGTGCAGATTCATAATAAAATTAAAGCACTGAATAGTCTAATATTAATACAAACCATATATGTATAGATATAATAAATATATATATGTACGTATGTATGAAGATCATGTCTTAAAAGTATACTAACATGTATATAAAATATATTTATAGTACTGTAAGTTATGTTGTAAAGTATGCTCCTGGTTTTTTTAAGTATATTTGTGTATTCACACCTAAGTAATGTTTAGACAAAGCTGATGCACTATGTTTTGTACAACATCCCTTATAACCATAAATATAGTGAGAACTCTCTCTTGCAATAATTTCCTTTGTTACAGATTTAACTATCTTTTTTTTAAGAAAACAAAAACCACGCATTGTGGGCCTCATAGATGGTTGCTTTCTGCCATTTAAATGGCAAACTCTTCTGTGTTTGGGTAACCAACTTTCCCTTAGCCTTCTGTGATTTATTATCATGGCTCAGAGGCTAAAACCTAGAGGGGAACAATCTTACTGAGAGGATGACAAAGGGTAATAGATCTGATTGCATTAGCAGCTTGATGCTGCAGAGACAAATATTGCTCATTTGCAGAGTGTGCTGGCACTCTCTTTTGTTATATAAAAAAAGCATTCAGAGGGAAAGCAAGCACAAGGGACTGCTTCCACAACACAGCCAGCAGCTCCTGTGGTCTGCAGACCTCCTCTGAATTGCCTGGCTGTCTAAAACACACTGGCAAAGCTCAGTCAGCCTGAGTGGAGAACTACTGGTGTTGTTGCTCATCCCAGCATCAGAAGCAGGTATCACTGACTACCACATGCACTGTCAGGTTATAACAGACATATTGGTGGCTATGAGCATCAAAGGAGATGCTGCCAAGAGGAAAATCTTAAGTATTTTTACTCCTCTCCCTTACTGCGGGAGCAGGATCACTGCGTTATGACTTTCCCTGCCAAACAAGGACACAGAGTGGTTAAATTAACCATCCAATTATGGCGAGTCACTGGGTTATTCAATGACATGTTATTCCAAAATGTTACAGTGGTGGGTGACCTGGACAACCACAACACAACAAAGAGAGATTTCATATTTCTAGTTACAGGTAGGTAGAGCGTGTTGGGCTGCTGTAGTCGAAACAAAATTAAAAAAAATCCTTCCAGTAGCACCTTAGAGACCAACTAAGTTTGTTATTGGTATGAGCTTTCGTGTGCATGCACACTGCTTCAGTTACAGTGGTACCTCAGGTTACAGACGCTTCAGGTTACAGACTCCACTAACCCAGAAATAGTACCTTGGGTTAAGAACTTTGCTTCAGGATGAGAACAGAAATCATGCGGCCGTGGCCGCGTGGCAGCAGTGAGAGGCCCCATTAGCTAAAGTGGTACCTCAGGTTAAGAACAATTTCAGGTTAAGAACGGACCTCCGCAACGAACTAAGTTCTTAACCCGAGGTACCACTGTATACTGAAACAGAAGTCACAAGACCCTTATATATAGTGAGAGGGTTCCCCACCAGTAACACAGAAGCTCATACCAATAACAAACTTAGTTGGTCTCTAAGGTGCTACTGGAAGGGATTTTTTTATTCTGTTTCATATTACTGCAAGCACAGGACTTTTCGGCAAAGTTAGTTCATACATTGAGCTGCCAGTATTAACTGGACAGTAGGCCAACAAAGCATCCCTTGGGCATATTAATATATAACACGATGAATGCAAGAAGCTGGCAGTCCAAGCACCACCCAAAGGGCCAGTGTTACAGGTCCACACTCTAGAATTGGTTACAAATTTTTTTTCCTGATTGCACCACCATGGTGTGTGTGTGTGTGTGTGTGTGTGTGTGTGTGTGTGTGTGTGTGTGTGTGAAATCAACTGCCACTTATGTTTCTTTGAGGATGAAAGAAAGAAGTATTTGATGGCTGCTTTGCAACTGGTTCAAGGCATATCTCTCTGACAGGCTGGGCATAATCTAGCCCAGGCATCTGCAAACTGCAGCCCTCCAGATGTTTTGGCCTACAACTCCCATGATCCCTTGCTAATAGGACCAGTGGTCGGGGAAGATGGAAAAATCACAGCATTGGTGATGTTTTCAATATAAAATAGCCAGAAGGCAATCTTTGATCTGGGTTGTAGATCCAGCCAGGGGGAGTGTTCCTTCAGTGGGAGTCTCCTGCATAATTCTTGCTAACAGATGAGCACTTGGGTACTGGGTCAGTATTAAAATCAGATTGTGGGACACGAACTACCGTATTAAAATATTTCTTCAAATAGTGCAATATTTAATAAATGTCCCAGGTGGGACCAAGTATCTTTTAAAACGAAATGTCAGTATTTTTACCTATCGATCATACAGTCATTTAAATTTATCTAACTGACAGCACAATCCTTTACAGAAACAACTCCAAATGAGCGCAGAGGGGTTTAGGTAAGCGGGTACAGGTTTTCAATGAAAAAATAGCAGTTTTTGAACAGCCACACCATTTCAGAGAAAGGAACTGTTCTGATATGTTATTTTCTGTACTCTGAATCAGTCCACATATGTAGACTTCTTAAGTATTTTCACTACAATTCATGCTGTCAACATCTAGCAAGGAATTTAATGCCTTTTTTAGGTTGCCATTTCTTTAAATCACCTGGGTCTACAGAATTAATTAATCTTCAGATTGCAATGATAAGCCTAAATTAGGCTATAGATTTTGTTAAATTGCTTCCCATTCCCCAAACACCTATGCTGGAAAATGATTGAAAAGTTAATATGTTCCACCCAAGTGAGAAAGGTAGGATTTCCCCCTCCCCAGCCCCTGACCTTGGAAAAGAACAACATGACCAGGCCCCAAACATTTGGGAGGCATATAATCTCTAAGGTAATATGAACTATAGACGGAAGATCTAAATAGGAGATTTATTAGCATAATCATATTATCTTGAGATAGCTCAACAATAGGCATAGAATTTGTCACAAACTGTAACTGCTGCATCCTGCAAAGCAGTGAGTCTTCATGATTTATAACTAAAAACCAGGAGGGTTGGGGAGACTTCCCGAATGCTGCTGCAATTGCCCAAGAGATGGTATGCGCAACTTGCCACTTGTTCAGCCAAATTTGCTCACCAGCATGCTTGAAAACACCACGGTTTTTAAAGTCCCCATAAGGACCCAGGTGGTGCTGTGGGTTAAACCACAGACCCTAGGGCTTGCTGATCAGAAGGTCAGCGGTTTGAATCCCCGCGACGGGGTGAGCTCCCGTTGCTCGGTCCCAGCTCCTGCCAACCTAGCGGTTCGAAAGCACGTCAAAGTGCAAGTAGATAAATAGGAACCGCTACAGCGGGAAGGTAAACGGCATTTCCGTGTGCTGCTCTGGTTCGCCAGAAGTGGCTTTGTCATGCTGGCCACATGACCTGGAAGCTATACGCCGGCTCCCTCAGCCAATAATGCGAGATGAGCGTGCAACCCCAGAGTCGGTCAAGACTGGACCTAATGGTCAGGGGTCCCTTTACCTTTACCTTTAAGGCATTAAAAAAATAAGGACTATACTGGGCTGTTCAACATGGCTATTAAGCTACATTTCACTTAGTGTATCACTAGTTATGGGAGCTAGAACCACTACAAAGGGCAACTCTGAGGCTGATTTCATACATATATGGTCAGTAAACACATAGGTGTTTGCTATACAGCAAAGCTTTCTTTGCAAATAAACTAGAATGACCTTCACTGCCTGCCCACTACTTGTCCCCCCCCCCTTGCAAATGATGTGCCTCAATTGTTTTCAAGAGATGCAGTTGCACAGACAATGTTTGTGATCTGGTCTATCCACAGTTATCATGGCAGCATTCTGACAGTGGTGTCTCCAAGCGCGGCAGTTTGTGGGGAAAATGCTGCTCTAAAATTGGAGAATTTCATGGACTGGGCCATTTGCACGTGGTCATGGCTCTGAGTGTGGAGGGTCAGACAATTTTCTTCCAGACAAGGAAGAACATACATGATATATATAGAGAGAAGGTTAGCATATAGAGAGATAAGGCTAGCAGCACTTTCACATTTGAACCAACTTTCACAAATGAACTAGCAGAGGAGCATACTAGGCTATCGGCCTTGCCTCTTCCTCCATCACAACTGTCTTCTGCTGTTCCAGCAAAGCTACACTTTTCCTTCTTTTTACAGTGGTCCCTCGACTTACGAATTTAATCCGTTTTGAATGCACATTTGTAGGTCGAAAAGTTTGTAAGTAGAAAAAAGTGGTTTCCCATAGGAATGCATTGGAAACGGAAAAAATCGCAAGTCGAGTAAACCACATCTATAATTCGTAAGTCAAGAAAACCCCATCTAAACCACAACGGTTTTCCTTTCGGATGTCGAAAAAAAACGTAAGCATGCGGCCATTTTTTTCCATTCATAACTTGAAATTTCGTAAGTCGAGTACTTCGTAAGTCGAGGGGCCACTGTATTTTTCACAGTGGGTCTTTCAATGTATCCGTGAACCTTCCCAACCTTGTGACTTCCAATGCTGCTGGACTACAACTCCCATCAGCATAAGCCAGCGTGGGCAATATTCAAGAACAATGGGAGTTGTAGTCAAAAACATTTGAAAGAACAGCTCAAGTTGAAACTATCTGGTAAACATTGCAGCGAGGCCTACTCACCTACACAGCACACCATTCTTGTTACCTGGTGTGATTGTTTCAGGCAGTATGACTTCCCCTGCTTTGAGAAAAGTTTGCATAAACTGCAATCAGCCCCTTGCCTTGTACAAATCTGAAACCTGGTAAAATACTGGACAACGGACAATGGAAAATCCTTTCCCAGTCAGCCATTTGTCCATATCTGATGCTTTCGTACTGTAACCTGTTAATATTAGTGTTTCCCAAGCATTTGATACATGGGCCCTTCTTTTCTGGATTGGAATTCAGAGGCACACCTTTTTACACACACACACAAAAAATCTATCTGTGGTGTAGTGGTTAAGAGCAGTAGACTTGTAATCTGGGGAACTGGGTTCGTGTCCCTGCTCCTCCACATGCAGCTGCTGGGTGACCTTGGGCTAGTCACACTTCTTTGGAGTCTCTCAGCCCCACTCACCTCACAGAGTGTTTGTTGTGGGGGAGGAAGGGAAAGGAGAATGTTAGCCGCTTTGAGACTCCTTCGGGTAGTGATAAAGCAGGATATCAAATCCCAACTCTTCTTCTTCTTCTGTTTAAAGCAGGCATGGCCAAACTCGGCCCTCCAGATGCTTTGGGACCACAATTCCTATCATCCCTGACCACTGGTCCTGTTAGCTATGGGTGATGGGAGGGCCATGCCTGGTCTAGAGTCTTCAACACCCAGGAGAAATAGGAAGGCATTCTCCTTGAAACTGCATTAAATCTTGGTTATATGGCCTAGTTAAACACCTTACCCCTTTTGAGCTTGATCTGCTATGGATGAGGCTAATTTTCTAGGTACTGTACTAGGGTACTTCTGGGATCCCCTCACAACACCTGTCAGCTGTAGGGCAGCTATACCAGGGATTCCAGGGACACTGGAGATGAATGAGGTGGAGATGTCAGTTCTGCATGGATTTTGCCAGTGTGAGAGTGGTGGATGCACCCAACATGGCGGCTTAGTTTTTTTTCAATGCCCTGTTCATGGCTGACTAGTTTGCCGTGGCACACAACTTGGGAATCTCTAGTTTAAACTATGTTAGTCCCATTTAGGTCCTATTGAAACCAATGGGGCTTATGTTAGTTGTGATTAACTTGTCACATCCCCCCGCCCCACCCAGTGGGACTGCAGTGGGACCAACTTAGTTTGGATTCAGCCCATTCATTTTATTTTCATTTCTGTATATTGTTTCAAGTATCTGTATATAAGGACAGTATCCAATGCACATGGTGTATGTTCCCCTATTGTATAGTTTTGTCATGTTATTTTAAGTCTTTTCTATTGAATTTAGAGACAATTCTTTTATAAAGCAAACTAAAAAAAAAGGTTGTGAATAAACTGTCATTAACCGTATTAAAAAATAATGCAACTTGCTATACAATATGTATATATTAACATTTTGTAGAGCATCCTGGATTTATGTATACAGCGACTAGATGCTTAAATATTATTTTTCCTGATAGTTTTCAGTCTCCTTTTTTTGCTCTTGCTATATACTTTATAAAGATTTAATTCTCTCTCTCTCTCTCCTTTGTCGGCTAGCGACCCCGTTCAAGTTTCTTAAGATTTATATTTGCAAATATGAACTAGGGCTTTTTTTGTACTTTCAATTGTAAAAAATAAATTGTATCTGCTGTACGAATGATACGACGTCTTGTTCGGGATGTTATATTCAGTCTTCAACGCTGAGCTTTCAAATTTATTTTCTACTCAGTTTCTAAATGATAGATCATCACTATAATCCATTGAGGGGAAACCAGACCACAGACACAGCTTTTAAATCTCTTTGTCTGCTATTAAAGACTTCCAACATGCCTGCACAGCTCATTGGGTCCATGCCTAGCTCCAGGGAAGTTTTGCCTTCTCTTATTTCGGAGTCTTCTGCATCAGTTTGCTATAATACAGATTTACTAGAAAACTACTGAAGCCAAACTTTCACATAAGACTTTATGAACATTTCAAGCTGCTTTCTATTGAGTCCAATCCTTCGTCTACCTATCTCAGTGTGGTGGACAGTAATTTTGTCAGATCTCAAATGAAAAAAAGCTTTCCAAGTCCTTAGATCCTTAAACTAAAGGTTCCAAGGATTCATAGGACTTTGTGCACACAAAGAATATTCTCTGTCACCATGCTACGACCTCCAAGACACTTTTTTCATTACTAAAAAAATTCCTTCAGTAGCACCTTAAAGACCAACTAAGTTTTTATTTTGGTATGAGCTTTCGTGTGCATAAAAACTTAGTTGGTCTTTAAGGTGCTACTGAAGGAATTTTTTTTATTTTGCTTCGACTCAGACCAACACGGCTACCTACCTATAACTTTTCATTACTAAGTTATAGTTGCACTAATTATGTGAATCTCTGCACTTTTTCCATAAGCAAAAACCCCTTATTTTATTTTATAACTTTCTAAAATGGATCCCAAATTGATTATAGTCATAGCAACAATAAAAACAAAATACTGTATAATCCATCGCAAAGCAATCAACTCTAAAAGGCATCTTCTAAAAAGGGAAAAAAGACCAGACACCAATATAATCCCTGCAAAATGTCTGGGCAAAGCAGATAATCGGAAACTAATACCCCAAAATTTTGCAATGCCAACACCAGCCAAGCCTCCTTAGGGATTAAAATGCCATGGTGCCACCATAGAAAATGCCCTCTCCTTTGAGCAAGGGTAACACTCGTCACCAGACAATAGGACTTGGGAAATTCCTCAGTTGAGACTGTAATACCCAGGCAGGGCCAATACTCAATATTCACACATATTTTGATGCTACTAGTAAGGAAAATTGGTTCACATAATCCTTCCCTTCACATTACCAACCCAAAGTCTACTTTCTCATCGCATGTGCCTGCGATTCACTTGATGACTTCATCATCAAGTGAGGAATGAGCCGTCACAGATAAAACACCATAGATACAACTTGTTTACCACTTCACACCAATAAAATGCTTTTCAACGGCATCAGTCCACACATCAAATGAAAGGTACATGCATGTCTAAAAAGAACCAATGGTAAACATAGCATGCAGACCACGTAATGAAATATATGGCCATGATCACGGTAGCTGAGAAAAATGCCCATGCAATTATGGGAGCTCCTGCCAGTTTTTATCCAGTTCACAAAGTCTCGCTGAGTGTTTCAGCATGTTTCAGAAGAATATCCATAGGTATTTTTATGTTTGCATATTGCTCTTTTATATCCCATTTTCCCCATCTCTAACTGTGTTTTCTCTTAGCATGTCCACCAATCTACCTGTGTCAACAGCAGACAGGATAATGACAAGGAAATTGTGTATCATTTGCATGAAACAAAGTCTGCTTTTCCATCTGGAGAAGTGATTTAGTAGAACAATATATCAGTGCACAAAATAAGAATTCCAGCCTTTCAGTCATTGCATGAAATTAGACCATGCTATCTTCTTTTGTGCAAACTGATTCGCCCCCACTTACTCCCACCCCATGCCAAAAGAGCATTTTAATTTAGTCACACAACTCTACATCTGCCTTTAGGGTGTGTAGTAAAGGTTTGAAATTTAGGTCTAAGCGCTATTGCAATTGGCAAATGCTTATTTGTAAACATTCGAGCCATTTTGAAATGAGTATTGGATAAAGAATTGTAATAGTCTCAGCCCCCGGAAGTATGCCTAATGGCCAAGGATGACGGGAGTTGTAGTTCAGCAACATATGGAAGGCCAGAGGTTCCCCACACTTGACCTAAAGCAAGCTTTGAGGTAAATATGGGTGGTCTGGCTGTGGTGTGTCGAAAATTTGGTGGATTTTCTAATAACACTTTCTCCCACCTCTAACTAAGATGTGTGAATAGGTGAAAAAGCAGCATAGGTGCCACTCCATCTAATTTTATATACACTATATTAATATATTAGGTGGAAAACTTCAACTAATATGCTCAGAAGTAAGTCCCATTGAATTCCACGAGGCTTAATCCTAGGGAATTGGCGTCAGGATTGCAGTTGACCTGACAAAATGATCAGATCATGACGCTTTTCAGGACACAGGGAGATACTGATGAAATTGTTGTAGTCATCCTGAGCCCACAATATAGGGTGTGATATAAATATAAATAAATAAATGAGGATGGGAAAATTCACAAAGGTATTGAATTCCCCCCCCCCCGCCCACCTGCCTTTCTGTAAGCAACAATTCTGTGGTGACAGAAAAGAAAGGATTCCCTGACACAATGCGGTGTGACACTCACATTAATAGCATCAGCCTTCAGATATCTCAGGCACCAGAAAGATTAATTACCCACAAAGATTTGAGAAACAAACACCCACTGGAATATTTTCTTTTTTTGCAGCAAGTAAAAGCTGCCCGTCCTTGCTTCATTAAAAGGCATACAGAACTTGTACTTGGGGATCTAAACATTTTAAAATTCTCTTGCTGTGATGCCACACTGTGAGGTGCTGTATCAACATACATTTCCCCATCATTTTTCATTATCAGGCGGAGTTATGAAGCTTAAAGCACATGATGGATTTGATATGACAGGTGCATCAACAGGACCACCTGAACACAGCTCCTCAAAAACTAGAAGCCTGCTTCGTATTTTTATTTCATTTTCAAGCTTGCTTAAAAAAAAAAAAAACCTTCTTAAAATGAAGATTATAAAACATCTTCTGGGCTATTGATGCTCAGCCTATTCGAGTGCTGGTACTGGTAAGTTGAAAGCATGAAACTTAATCTGAGCTAGGGCTCACCGGGACATATTCCTGAAATGTATTTTTCAATGTCACATCCCCAGAACCTATTTTTCAATGCCAAGATCCAGCCCTCAAACATGTCAAGTAATATTAAAGAGCCTTGAATAGGTAGAGAGAGAGTTTTCATCAACACTGAGTAATCACAATCAGCCGCACACATGTGAAATGAGGAGAGAGTTGTCAGAGTGCAATTTCCAGGCTGGATTGAGACTCAGGACCCATTCATTATCTTACCTTCCAAGACCCAGACTGCAGAATCCGGGAACGGCAGCCGTGTGACACCGGAAGTTGCGTCGACGTAACTTCCGGTGTCGCTATGCCCTTCTATGGGCACAAAAAATGGCCGCCACCGGCTTCGAAAGTCGTTGTACGCATGTCAGGAAGTGCGTCGACGCAACTTCCGGTGTCACTCTGCCCATCTATGGGCACCCAAAATGGCCGTCGCCAAAACCGGAAGTCGTGTCTATGCACTTCCGGACATGCGTAGATGCGACTTTTGAAGCCGCCGGCGGCCATTTTTTGTGCCCATAGAAGGGCGAATCGGAAAGAAAGAAATGGCTGCTGGCAGGAGAAAATAACAGAGAAAAACGGGAGATGAAGTGATATGGGGGACCACCGAGAAAAGGTAAGTAAAAACGGGGGTTTCCTGGGGAAAACGGGGTACTTGGCAGTGCTAGAATAAAGCAAACCTAATGCTATGTGTCTGGTTGTGTGAACCATCTTATGAACTTAGGATATTTTCCAAGCTTTGGGACAATGCATGGAGGTCAGGGATGCAGCTGAACGGAATCACGCTCCATTGAGCCTACCTCTTTTTTTCTCTTCTTTTCTTTTTTGAGTGTGTGATACAGTGGTACCTCTACTTACGAATTTAATGCGTTCCGAATGCACATTCGTAAGTCGAAAAAAATTGTAAGTCGATTCCCATAGGAATGCATTAGGAGAAAAAAATCGTAAGTCGAAGCAACCCTATCTAAAAATTCGTAAGTAGAAAAAAAATCCTATCTAAACCGCATCCAAGATGGTGGACGGAGCTCCATTCGTAAGTAGAAACATTCGTAAGTCGAGTCATTCGTAAGTAGAGGTACCACTGTAATTGTTCTGGTACACAATGCAGTTTATGACTGAAACACCTACTGTTTTTGAAGTTAATTCAGTCAGACTTTTTTTCAGAGTACTTAAGAAGGGGTTGCTTATTTAAGAGCATAGGGAGATTCCTGAGGGATCTGGCCAATGGTCTGTCCAGACCAGCATTCAATTTCTCATACTGGCCAACCAGGTGACTATAGGGAGCCCACAAGCAAGTCACAATTGCAATAGCTCTCTTCCAACTTTCCCCCAGCAGCTGCCTCTAAACTTGAGAAAGCTGAAATAAACTGAAAATAATCATGGTGTGCTCCCAAACCAGCAATCATGTCTTAAAAACCTTATATCAGCAGCTGCTACTGGTACCCCCCCCCCCCAAAAAAAAGTCCATGGTCTTGCAAACCAATAATAATGTGCTGCGGTTTGTGGGTTGTAGCCAATGTTAGTTCTACCCAAAGTAGAACTTTGAAATGAATGGACACGGATTAGTTCTCTTAATTTCAATGGGTCTACTCTGAAGAAAACTTAGTTTGATATGACCTTATTTCCATTCAAGCATGGGGTTTTTTGCGCAGTTTAAATGCTACCGCTTCTGTCTCAGTTTCTACAGTTCCTTTTATACTGCAGTACCATAGCTGCCAAGTTCTCCCTTTTTTTAAGGGAAATTCCATTATGCTGAATAGGCTTCCTCGCGAGAAAAGGGAAAACTTGGCAGCTATGTGCAGTACCTGTTGCACTGTGGAACTGTGCCTTTTTGATCGATATACCACCACGTCGTGTTAAATTTTAAATGGTGGGAAAAAGAACTCTACACTGAGGCGCCACTCCAAATTTCATTGTATGAGCAGCAGCAGCATGAAAACCATGGGGAAATTACAATGCAAAACTCCTGTGATTTGCTGACTTAACAGGTTACAAATGGATTTCTTTTTCGAGGGAGATATTAAGATGGAAAAGAGTGCTAACTTTTGCTAGATTCCACTCGATTTCTAGAAGCTGCTTTTATGTCATGCGCAAGATCACATGAATTGCAAAGAGGTAACACGTGAGGGAATGTCAGGAAGAAAGACAAAATAAAGTTCTGTCTGAATTCAGCCCTTGTTTCACAATGAAAACTTGGGAGGGTCAAAATACAAGATCAGGATTCCTCACACAAACATCACCCAACTTTGTTGTGTCCATCTGTTAAATGTGCAGAGGGTAGTAGGACCTTTTCAATATATTGTTGAGTGAAGTTTTTATTTAATTCTGTTTATTGCTGGTTTTATCTGATTTTAATGTCTTTGTTATTTTTATTTCTTATTGTGTTAGCAGAAACAAAAGATGATGATGATGGTGATGATCTTTTTTCTCTGGCTGTCAACAAACTTATAAAGACAAGACAGCGGATGCTTGAGGTGGCCTTGAGACATACATCATAGCTGCCAAGTTATCCCTTTTTTAAAGGGATTTTCCCTTATGCTGAATAGGCTTCCTCGCGAGAAAAGGGAAAACTTGGCAGCTATGCATACATTCACACAAAGGGGGTGGAGGAAAGCTGCCTTGTTTGTAAGCTGAACTGAATTTCCATCTAGTTTTCTAGCCCAGAGGCATGCTTGGCAGAACCGGTACAAACTTTTTGTAGCGAGGAAAGCATAAGCTTGCCCAGGAAAGAGATCTATACTGATACCTTTCTGAATGAAGGCATCATTTAGCTTGCAAGCAGAGTTTTAGCAAAATGGAAAATACAATTTTCACATTAAAATTCCAATGAAGCAAGGTTGAGCATTAATTTCCCCCAGTATACCTTACTTTTCACTATATCTAAGTCACCACATGGCAATGCTGCTAAACAGAAAATTAATGTCACACATGAAATAATCCAATATGGGGCTAGTTCTATGAGATTCATTTTTTAAAAAAGAAATAATAATAATATTTTAGCTAAATGTCAGTTGGCCCATGCCAAAAAAAAAAAA